>NC_143386.1:33705783-33858283 GCF_980474605.1 Leiobunum rupestre
GCTTACGTTGTCTTAATGAGCTATAGACGTTTAAAATTATGTTTTGCTCTTTCCTTATTAACAGTTAACCTTTCTCGTGCTTTTTATAGTAACGTTTTGGGCTAGTTAAAATATTTGGAGCTTCCATTATCGAACTTTCTTTAGCAAAATATTTCGGCTGTATTCAGTAATTAAACTCACGACCACATGAAATTTAAAAATAAAGATTCCAATTTCGGTGTCTAGATGGCGCTAAGAGACGACGAAAATAGCTAAATTCGAATTTGACCGTTAAGTAGCCAAATTTAAATTTCGCGCGGTCGACTGACCGGAAATGATGGGAGGTATCCTTGCGCCGACTGTATTATATATTTTGTCTTTCTTAGCCTGCAACTCACTAGTGAATCGTATATACAGGGTCTTTTTTTTGCTCGGAAAAGTGTTTTTTTTCAAAAACTATTTATAGTACCGATTTCAAATTTGGAAGGTCAATTCTCTATACCGGGGGACATCAGTTTGAGAAATGTGAGCGTTTTCGGTAATGTTTTTCACCAATTTTGAAAAATTATTTTTCGACCACTAGGTGCGAGATAAAAAATTTCTATTATAAAGTTGTAGGCCGTCATCGAAAACCCTTAAAAATTGTTCACTCGACGAAAAACAACTTATTTATCAGTGAAAATTCGAGCTTGAAAAATTTACAAGTTGGTGAAGCCAAATTACGATTGTTTGAAACGATAATTGAAAAGGGAACAAGTCTAATACAAACGTAGTAGAGTTTTCACACTTGAAAAAATGTACACGTTTGGTTTTTAAATGCAGATATTTTATTCACATAAATTTTTACAAAACATTTTCAATAATATCACCATTGGCTGCAACACAGGTTTGTGCGCGGACAATTAAGTTCTCAAACGCTTTCTCTACCATTTCTGGTGTGACGTCTCGGCAAGCACTGATTATTCGTCTAATGAGTTCCTCCCTAGTTTCAATGGGCGTGGCGAATACCTTTGCTTTAACGAATCCCCAGAGAAAATAATCCAGCGGTGTTAGGTCAGGTGACCTTGCTGGCCAATGCACTGGACCATTTCTCCCTATCCACCTTTCAGGAAACTCGTTGTTGAGGTGCTCAGTTACTTGCCGGGAAAAATGCGGAGGGGCGCCATCTTGCTGAAACCACAACTGACGTCTTTCAGCCAATGGAAGGTCGTCGATTGCGTCACTCAGTTCGTTCTGTAGAAAATGTAAATACCTTTGGCCGTTGAGGTTCGTCGGCAGGAAAAAGGGACCAATCAAACGGTTTCCAACAAGTCCAACCCAAACATTGACCCGTTCAAATTGAACCTGGTGATGATATTCAAAACCCCAATGTGGGTTGATGTCAGACCAAAGATGGCTGTTTTGATGATTAAAGGGCCCATCTCTAGAAAATGACGCTTCGTCGGAGAACAAAACATGGCGCAAAAATTGTCTATCTTCTTGGACAGCATTTAGTAACCAGTTGCTAAATTCATAACGTCTTTGATGGTCTCCGTCAATTAGTCCTTGGTGGAGCGTAGCTCTGTATGGGTGATAGCGATTCTTACGAAGAATTTTCCACACACGATTTGCAGAACAACCCAAATCAGCAGCGGCGTTAGCGCAACTGTGACGAGGATATGCCACAAAGTACGCGAGTACATTGTTCTCGAAGTCTAAATCCGGTTGACCCAATCCGCGAAACCTAGGTTGCAAGTTACCAAATTGATTGAAATGGTGAATTGCTCGTCTTACTGTATTTACAGATGGTGCTCCATTTGGATGTCTTTCTGCGAAGATTTCAGTCACTCTTCTAAGGTTTTGCGCTGCTTCTCCATAGTAAATGGCAACTATCTCGGTACGCTCAGCTACTGAATAACGAGGCATTGTTCGAAATATTATCAAACACTGATAATAATCTCCCAAAGTTTTCCTTTAAATACCCAATGCATGTTTAGGATTGACCTATAGCCTCGTGTTTTTTAAATCCGGTCGTTTTTTTAACCAAAGTTTCAACTGGATTAGGTAATTCGGTTTCAATTATCGTTTCAAACAATCGTAATTTGGCTTCACCAACTTGTAAATTTTTCAAGCTCGAATTTTCACTGATAAAGAAATTGTTTTTCGTTGAGTGAACAATTTTTAAGGGTTTTCGATGACGGCCTACAACTTTATAATAGAAATTTTTTATCTCGCACCTAGTGGTCGAAAAATAATTTTTCAAAATTGGTGAAAAACATTACCGAAAACGCTCAAATTTCTCAAACTGATGTCCCCCGGTATAGAGAATTGACCTTCCAAATTTGAAATCGGTACTATAAATAGTTTTTGAAAAAAAAAACACTTTTCCGAGCAAAAAAAAAGACCCTGTATAAACCTTGGAGCAATAAAACAAGTATACAGGAGTTGCGGAGAGCTGAGTGACCGTGAACTCGCGCGAGACGGAGGGGTTCAAACGCGACTAGCACCAACTTCATACAAAATTTTGCCAAGGAGGATAGGAAGGGAGGAGAAGTAGGAGGGATGAACGCGCCAGCATCCTTGTAAGAAGTTTAGCGCGCGCTCGGCTCGAAAATTTCGGAAAAATGGCGGCAACACGTAGCGTAGCGGCCGCAATCTTGCCGCCATTTTTCCGAAATTTCCCCGCCGAGCGCGCGCTAAACTTCTTCCAAGGATACTGGCGCGTTTATCCCTCCTACTTCGCCTCCCTTCCTATCCTCCTTGATTTTGCTATTCTCATTTTAGAAGCATTGTTTTCGCGTCGTCTGGTTTCGCACGGAGTTTAGTAGTATCGATAAGGAAGTACTAAAGGAGCATAACTATGCCAAATAGGTAAATATTTAATTTATTTTATAAATTAATATTCTATAGATTTATTTATTTCGTTTTTTAAAGGATGTATTCAATCCACAATATTGGTTGTAAAGCCCAAGAAAAATAAACAACCTAAATCAGTCTCATACCAAGTTGTTCCAGAATCTTTCTTCTTTGAAAATTTTGATACGCTATTAGAAAAAGCAAAGAAAAAGATGAATTCAGTTGTTTTATTGGCGTCAAGTCCTCAATTTAAAGTTAAGTGTGGTACTGTTTTTTTTTTAGGTTTTTTAAATTATTTTGCTTAATGTTATTAATTGTATTTTTTTAGCAATGTGTAGTAAAAATATTGGAGGTCAAAACAAAAATTCAATTGAGTTCAAAATGTTTGGAGTATCTGAAGATGTTTCATTAGAAGAAAGTTAAAGATTGTAGAAGTTACACGACTTGTGTATTAGATTTGATGTTGAATCTCAACTTTGTGGAGTCACTTTCAGATTTTTTCCTAAGCATTCAGGTATAAACAAAGGAACAAATTTCCATCACTAAGGTTACATTTCCACTAATTTTCTAAATTGTTTAATTACAAAAAAGGACTGTTTAGGGGAAATTAAAAACTTTCAAAATTGGACAAGCATGCAGAACAGAAAAAGGCTAATTTTCTTAAGTGAACAAGGATTTTTTCTATTATGGGAAATAAACCATGTTGCAAAGAAATATTATGATGGAGAATGTTCGATGTTTGATCGTGAAAGAGTTCAGAAAGTACTCAATGCACTACAAAATAACTAAACTGTTAATGATTTGTGGGTGAAATCTTGGGGAGATGACAACTTAGAAAGCAGGAAGAAAGTATTAAAATTAAGTAGCATGCACAATTTTTGCTCATGTTTTAACAGCTGGTTATGTTAACTGGTTAAAAATAAAATATCAAACTGCAAAAAAATCTCAATTATCTTCAACTAGTCTACGAAAGTGCCTAAAAAGTACAAAAGCATGTAAAAAATGCAAGAAAGATGAACCAAAATCGAAAAGGAAACGTATCACTAAAAAAGGTTTTATTTAATCAAATTGAAGTACGTGACTACATGTGTACCTGTATATATTTTTAAAATTCTTAAAAAACTGTGATATTTAATTTAATTTAAGGCTTATGTGTGATATTTGCTTTAATCCTAAAAACATGTTACCTTAAAAAACTTGTGATATTTTAAATTGACACTAGATCAAAACTAAAATGTTTTAATAAAAAATATAAAAAAACATTTGCTGATGGCTTGATGTAATTGAGAGATAATTTTTTTTAAACATTACAACTTTAATTACGCAATAAAAACAAGTTAAAAACATCGTCGTCGTTGATACATATGTAGATATGTTTTTAACTTGCTTTTATTGCGTAATTAAACTTGTAGTGTTTTAAAAAATTATCTCTTATTTTATACGTAAGTTAGTCTTCTATTTATTTTAATTGATGTAATTGATTTAAAGAGGAAGCAGCCTGCGTCGATTTTGAATTTTATCTCGTTTAATCGAGTGAAATACTCATTTTCCCACTAATTTGAGCTTGCACACATTTTTTTTATAATGGAAAACTGTTGGATTGTCATTGGATCCCGTTGCTGCCCTATGCTTACCAAAATATCTTTCAAGTGGATCTTGAGAAAATCTTTCAGTGAAACCAAAATTGGCACCCTTTTGTAGAAGAAATGGTACAATTTCTATAACGGAAAGAGCTAGAAGAGAAAAGTAAACAATTAATCGAATTCAATAAATCGTTGGCTTGGTTTAATAAAGTAGTAACTCTAATGTAATCGTAATGAGAGTTACGACTTTATTAAACCAAGCCAACGAAATGGTAACATATTTTTAATACAAACACCTACTGGTTTTTTAAAACCATCTCGATTTTCTTTACTCAGTAGCATTTTGCCTTTATCAAACCCCTCTTCCGCTTCCATATCTTCAACTTCTTTTTCCCATCCCTCAAGGTACCCCAGAAATTCTTCTCGAAGCCACTAACAAAAAAAAATACATAAATACGATTAAAAATAGAAATAATTAAAATTTTTACTTTTTAACGCCAGTCGTCAACATTTCGGTATGGATTCAAATCGTAGTTTCGCTTATATTTCCCCTCGGCCAAGTTCCTTGTATTCATTAGGTCAAAGAAACGATGAAACATTCGAATGAATGTGACCGTCTCGGATGCCGCCTTTCCTAGTAACACTGCATTTGCAACGCTGGAACTCAACACCTGCATTACAAAATTTTAAAATAACAAAATAACGAAATATGTTTACACAAACTTCACTTATACCTGTACTGCGTAGTTTACTTCATTCGACTCTTCGAGAAAATGAATTATGTGGTCCCATTTTAATTTATGCGCAAGCCTTAGGTTAGATTCCGAATCATTTTCAAAAGTGATCCCATAATATATTTCACTCATTACCACTATTCTCAACATTAATACGTCCAGTTTTTATAAGATGTGAAGGGTCTGATATAAAATCAGGGCTCCCACCAAAATCTCAAAAAAAAAAATAGGGAAATAGGGGATTTTTCTTTCTAGAAATAGGGTGAAATAGGAACCAAATATTTTAAAGTAGGAACCAAATAGGGACCATTTTAATAAACAAAAATAAGATCTTTATTTAAACTTTTAAAAGCAGCAAATTTTTAAAACTGACTTAGTTTTAATTTAAAAAAATGTTTTATCACAAAAATCAAGTACTTAGTTTTAATTTCTAAAAAAACTTTTATCAATCCCAAAAATGACTATAAATTTTTTGTAATAATTCTATCACATTAAATCGGGTTTTTTTTCACTTTTCTACGAAATATTTTAAGCCGATGGTACTTTTCACCAAATGTACTAGAAATAGGGTGATTTAGTGACCAAATCCCGTTTTTATGGTGGTTTAGGGACCTCGAAAAAAAGTAGGGGCTTTTAGGCATTTTAGGGACCTGGTGTTAGCCCTGCCTTAGTCTAAGCTTCTCTCTCAACGCGAACTCGAGTCCTACGTTATCTCAACAATTATGAATGATGCATTTTCCCGTCCTCTAGTCTCTAACCTATTAACACCACCTAAGATTTTAACTTTAAATTTACAAAATCTTTCACTTATTGTTTAAAGTAAAATATATTTTATTAAGTTTCTTATAACAAAACATGTAGTCGTAGAAAGCTAGAAACCTCAGTCATAACTGTTTTATGTTTAATAAATTTTAAACATCTGATCTAAAGATAACCAGATATATTTGTTGTTAAGCCTAGTGTAACAAAAATAACGTGTATTCATAAAAAATTAGAAGGCTGAGTAGTGATAACTTTGTAAGATATAAATTTTCAACATCAAACCTAATTGAGTGATAATTTAGATATCAACATTTTAAAAATTAAGTCTATTAAATAAAGGAATCATAGAAAGTTAGAAGCCTCAGTGATAAATTTTTAAACGATCTTAGATTATTCTTTAACATCTTACCTGATTGCGTAAACTTTTACTCCAAATAAAATTAATAGGCCTACAAACACTGTCAAATAATTCAAAACATATTTACTATTTAACTACCAGCTACCTGGGCAAAGCCGTGGCGCGAAACCAACTGAAGAAATCGTAGTAGTACGGGTAAAAGAGGGTAGCTCACCGGCAAAATTCGTCCCAACTTGCAATGTGGCATAAAAATTCTATTTTGATGTCTACTTTGAGGATCCGATGAGTCCACAGCGATGCGGGGTGGACAACACAGTTTTTGGGGGGGCAAGGGGGCAGAAGGGGGCAGTTGCCCCCTAAATTTGCTTTCACCTAATTGAGCCGTCTTTGGCGTTGATCCCGGTGGTACATTTCACCCTGAGTCGAATGCGACCAACCACATGCCCGTAAGATGAACCGTTTCCGAGTTATGGCAGAATTTGTACTGAATCACGTGGTTTTTTCTCTAATATGAAAAAAAAATCCCCAAATGTTAAATTTAGCAATCCGGTCAAGTTGGGTATCGTTTCTGTAGTATGTTTTAACGTTGAGTCGAATGAGATACGCCGCGGATCGCTGGGACTAATAGTTTCGGAGGTATGACCAAAAGTACACTAAACAAAGGTTTTTTTTCGGAATTTCACTAAATGTACTTTCGGATCGTACGTATTATGTTGTGCCAAATCGAATGAGACCAACCGCAATTCCGTGGGATGAATAGTTTCCGAGCTATAACGAAATATGTGCGAACCATAAATGGTGTCTTTTTTTCAAAAAGTTCGAAAATATTCATTTAAATCCCACCCGTGTCTACAAATTTATCCCCGGACGACCACAATGTATTCATCTTACATACTACTAAGTGCTGAATCGAATGAGACCAACCGCAGCGCCGTGGAATGAATAGATAACGAGTGATGACGGAATTTACATTAGATAATTGACATTTAATCCTCAAACAGGTTCTGAAAATGTTTTTTTTCTTTTTTTTTAAGTTAAATTTTAACATCATTGTTGTGTGATTGCTACAAGAAATGATGAAGATATGTTTAAAACAGGTACAATCGAACACATTTTAACTTTGTTAAAATTTGCATCAGACAATACAACTAAATACAAGTTGGCAAGTCAAAATATACCTCTCCTCGGAAGAATTGTCCCTAGTGGTAATAATTTCTCGAGATATATCTACGCAATTTAGAGTTATTTGTTAAAAATGTTATCCCAGGTCTATCCCGCCTGGTATAAAATTTTAATTATAATTAAAATAATTGAGACGAAACAACCGAGTTTAATTTATTCAGAATATTATAAATTAAGTAGTTACAACAGCGAGTTAGACGTACTATAACAATGCACAATTGAATTAAACCCTTTTTACAGTACAAGTTTATCAGTTGAATATAATACAAAGCAAATTTTAATGAAAGAAATATCTACAGAGGGTATTATAACGACCGTTCGCTTTTTGGTTTATAATTTTAACGAAATAGGGCCGATTTTAATTAAACGATAGATTATCGAAATTTTGTTAAAAGAATTTTCCCTAAATTTACGAGAATAATTTCCCGTCGCCGTTATATCGAAAATCAATTTGATTCGGGATTGCCAGAACTGTATTGTTGTGGGCGAGTGATTAGAAAATAAAATGGCAACCAGAATTGTGCAAAATTATAAATGTTTATTTTTATTCAGAACAGTCTATGGAACGTTCTAGATTTAACTTTCATCAATAACCCAACAACATATATCCCTTCTACGTAATTGTACAGAACTGGTACTCAAGTGTCTAAGACTAGATTTGTCTTAGTTCATCGTGATTGAAAAATAAACCAAAACACATTTACACTTAAGTAAATATCATAAATTACACTAGAGGTGAGTCGAGTGCCCGGTTAAACCGGGTCCCGCCCAAGCCCGCCCGGTTCAAGCCGGGCTTGGGCTGGGTGGGTAAAAATGCTGTCGGGCCGGAAATGGGTGGGTTTTTGAAGTTGCTTATCGGGCGGGCTCGGGTGTGGGCGGGTATCAACTATGTCGGGCTCGGGTTTTTCTTTGTAAAAGCCCAGACCCGACTCATTCATAAAGCTTTTTCTTTGAATATTTGCTAATTAAGTTTGAATTTGAAAGTGTGATCTGTTAAGGCTGATTTTCACTTGGCTTTAGCCTGAAATTGCCCGGTATATTTTTAAAGTCCGTTGCGGTTTCGCAATTCTGGATTTAGAAGTTTGTTTTCGTATTTCACTGCAAAGTGCGAAGTGCGAAACGACGGGAAGCGTGAGTCACTCCAGTCTCCAAGGTCGGCTTATAAGCTACCCAGTTTCCCATGGTAAAAAGTCTAAATATAGGTGTATACAATTAATATATTTGGAACTTTGACCGTGGGAAAACAATTCAATCCTAGTATACGTTTATCGTAAAGGAAAATAGAATTAAAGGAGTCCAGATTCTCAGTCTCGCTCCCTCCACTCACCCAGTTCGCCCCGTCGCTTAAAATAAATCAAAAAGTCCTGGTATTTCAATGACTCGGTAATATTTACGTCACTCAACGCGATGGAATCAAACGCCGGTGACGATCGCTGCGCCCCCTGAACGCAAGTGGGGTAAGGCGTTCAAGGTGCCCGTCTTTTGTCGCTACATAACCATTCTTTCTAAATATAAATAAATAAATAAATTCTTGGTATAATGGTATTATACTTTTAGGTATCGGCAGCTAAAGTTGGCAGATCAACACGCGAGAGAGAGAGAGCGTGAACGTTACTTAGATCATTATTAAAGGAACTTGAGGAAGAAACTAAAGATCACTCAGATACGCAAATATCTATAATGTCTACAAGCCGCTCTAAAGAAAAAGCAAATCTTTCTCGATTTGAAGAGTTCGAAGACTCGGACGTTGAGGAAAATGGGGACTACGAATTGGACCAGAACCTTAAGCTGCGCATTAAGAAATGTGTTTTTCGAAAGTGTAGCAACTTTTAACGCAATTCATTTCTTTCTTTCAACGTCTATATTAGATTTAGATGACGAAATAGATGCAAACTTAGATATTATAAAATTTTGGCGGGATGCTACCGAATTCAAAATGTTACAAAAAATTGCTAGGAGAATTCTGGCAGTACCCGCGTCGCAAGCAAGTGACGAAAGAGTTTTTTCCAGCACTGGCCTTACACTTACTGTACGTCGCACGGAATTAAAGGGATCAACCCTGTCAGACTTGACATTTATTCATGACAATTATTAATCATTAAAATTAAAATTGTGTGATGCTATTTCTTCGTTACTTTGTAATACACAGCTAAGCGCTGATTAACATATACCATTACAATATGAAAAATCCGAACCGGGTTTTTTCGGGCCGGAACCGGGTACCCGGTTAACCGGGCGGGTTTTAAAAGTAGATTTCGGGCGGGCCCGGGCTCGGGTGGGCTTTGAAAATTTCGGGCCGGAAGTGGGCGGGTTTTTGAAATAAATTTCGGTTTTGGGCTTGGGTCGGGTGGGTTTTAAAAAAACTACGCCGGACTCACCTCTAAATTACACTGAGTAATTTTAACTTAATTCAAACTACCTAACTATAAACTCTGTCTTAATTAACAGCTGAGAGCTGTTCGCTACTAATTACTTCCAATATACTTAATTAGCCTCACAGGTTGAGTTGATAATTTCAAGGGTATAATTAGGTTATTCCAATTCAAAAATTAATAACAATAAATTTTATCTTACAGCTGACTTGAGTTAGTTCACAATTACTTTGACACTTTCAGTCTTAAACACGCACTGTTCATACACTTAAGTCCATTCCCTCACGTTCCAAAAGCGAAACACAATTTAACTCTTTTTCTTGACCGAAGACCGAACATACTAATTAAAATCGGAAAGTTACCTCATAACCTTAGACCAACACTAGGACCCCATCCTGTAGTAGTTCGTCTGACAGCCAAGAACTAAGAAAGACTAAATCTTCTATGTTGACGGCAACGGCATTATATACGTTTATTTTGTGTTTTTTTTGACCCGTCGAGATTTGACTAAAGTTCGAAAAATTGAAGACATTATATTTTTTACCCGGTTTGATTGATAGTTCTCCACACGGTGGCGCTATATTATTACTTCGATATAGTTTCAAATTTTACATTAAAATACTAAAATATTTAATAATATAATATTAATAATCAGCTAGGCTAAAACCCAAGGCACCACCTTAGGCCTAAGTCATCAAGCGACTTTTGAAGCCATTAGTTCAGGTGGCCGGGTTACAATGCGTAGGAGGGTGGTGGCAAGCCCTGCATGCCACGAGATCGAGCCAACAGCTCCCTAAACTAACTATTACCGTTAACCTCGACAAGTTTTATGGAAGGGGAAACCGAAGAACTCGAGGAAAACCCCTTAAACCAGTGGGGAGTTGTTCCGAGTTTTCACCTAGTGCCACAAGCTGGGATCGAACCCGGCTCCTCTTGCTGCGAGGTGAAAGTGCTAACCACTCCGCCACCCCACTATTTAATTAAATATAAGATTAATATCGAATATTAAAGTTTTGATCCATGGTACTGCGTAAATTGGTTGAAAAGTTATAATAAAAAGACTGCTACTTCATGGATTTATAATTTTTTATTTTGATTAAAATAAACAATTATAAATCCATGAAGTAGCAGTCTTTTTACTATAACTTTTCAACCAATAAGATTAATATAATTTATAAATATTTAATTAAATATAAGATTAATATAATTTATAAATATTTAATTAAATATAAGATTAATATAATTTATAAATATTTAATTAAATATAAGATTAATATAATTTATAAATATTTAATTAAATATAAGATTAATATAATTTATAAATATTTAATTAAATATAAGATTAATATAATTTATAAATATTTAATTAAATATAAGATTAATATAATTTATAAATATTTAATTAAATATAAGATTAATATAATTTATAAATATTTAATTAAATATAAGATTAATATAATTTATAAATATTTAATTAAATATAAGATTAATATAATTTATAAATATTTAATTAAATATAAGATTAATATAATTTATAAATATTTAATTAAATATAAGATTAATATAATTTATAAATATTTAATTAAATATAATATTAATATAATTTATAAATATTTAATTAAATATAATATTAATATAATTTATAAATATTTAATTAAATATAAGATTAATTTAATTTAAAAATATTTAAAATGATGTAGAATAACGTTATAACTTTGTAAAGGACATTCGCCAAAGCTGTTTTTTAGAAAAACACCGTAAACTAACAAGCGTTGGTGGCTGAGTGGTTAGAGTACATCTCTTGCACGAGGCAGACCCGGGTTCGATTCCCGGCCGGCGCCAAAAATCGCAAATTGATACTAAGACGAATACCGTTTACAATTGGTGGAAACCCTGCCATTGGACGTTGAGAGGTTGTATAACACTCAATACTCGGTCCGTCCCAAAGTCATTAAGAAGTTGGAGAGAAAACGCCCATACAAACGCAACAGACTCAACATCTACAACCGTCAGAGCACAAACACAACAAACTCAACACCCACAATCGTCATAACACGAACTCAACATTCACAACCTACACATAAACATTACAATAACGAAATATTCAATTAAAACTGTCGCGACGTTGAGCGTTGACGAAAAAAACCAACGAAACCGAATCCAACCGCAAATCAATCCGTTAACGCTCACCGTCACACGGTGGTTTTGCCAACCCTTCGAGAAACTGCGAACGCAGCGATTACCCTTTGCCCCGAAAATGCGAACGCGTTCGCTGGCCTGACAGACAGACAGACAGACAGACCGACAGACAGACAGACACGGTGATTGTATAACCACTCCTAGGGGACTTTGTCCCCTCGGAGAGGTAAAAATCAATGAAATATAATAATAATATATCTGAAATTTCTATGGCATTTTTTGGGGCAATAAAAAATTCAAGTAGAAACGTTTAAAAAGAAGATGGCGCGAATAAAGAATATCAATATGACGTCTTGCAACGTCACACATGCTTTTGGTAGTAAACATTAATCGAATACAATGATGTTTAAAAATAAATTACAAATAAATTAAAAAAAAGAAAAAAACATTTTCAGAACCTGTTTGAGGATTAAATGTCAATTATCTAATGTAAATTCCGTCATCACTCGTTATCTATTCATTCCACGGCGCTGCGGTTGGTCTCATTCGATTCAGCACTTAGTAGTATGTAAGATGAATACATTGTGGTCGTCCGGGGATAAATTTGTAGACACGGGTGGGATTTAAATTAATATTTTCGAACTTTTTGAAAAAAACACCATTTATGGTTCGCACATATTTCGTTATAGCTCGGAAACTATTCATCCTACGGAATTGCGGTTGGTCTCATTCGATTTGGCACAAATTAATACGTACGATCCGAAATACGGTTGGTCCTGGCCAAATGGTTGATATACCTTTTCAACATTTAGTGAAATTCCGAAAAAAAACCTTTGTTTAGTGTACTTTTGGTCATACCTCCGAAACTATTAGTCCCAGCGATCCGCGGCGTATCTCATTCGACTCAACGTTAAAACATACTACAGAAACGATACCCAACTTGACCGGATTGCTAAATTTAACATTTGGGGATTTTTTTTTTCATATTAGAGAAAAAACCACGTGATTCAGTACAAATTATGCCATAACTCGGAAACGGTTCATCTTACGGGCATGTGGTGAAATGTACCACCGGGAACAACACCAAACAGGGCCCAATTCGGTGAAAGCAAATTTAGGGGGCAACTGCCCCCTTCTGCCCCCTTGCCCCCCCAAAAACTGTGTTGTCCACCCCGCATCGCTGTGGACTCATCGGATCCTCAAAGTAGACATCAAAATAGAATTTTTATGCCACATTGCAAGTTGGGACGAATTTTGCCGCTGGAGAGCTCTTTTTGGGCCTCTTTTACCCGTACTATAGGTTGCAAGATAAAGGTCGTGCAAAACACGCAATTTTGGTATTTCCCAAGGTGCAGAGGAGAGACAGGACTCGAGAGCGCCTGTTTTATTTAACAATATTACGAGAACAGTGCACTGTTAAAAATAAAGGTTTATAAAACGACCAAAATTGGACTTTTAATTTATTTCAAACCATTTGGTTACTGAAAAAGGTCTAATCAATTATTTTAGACCCATTTTACTCTTTCATGTTGAATACAATACCTTTTGGGGTATTGAAAGGGAACGAGCCCTAAGAATAAACCTTTTCCATTCCTGGTGGTAAAGGTATAAACAAGTTATGTTCTAACATTTAATCCTTTTGACTACCCATTTAATTCCCTTAAACGAAGAAAAAAATGATATGGACCAATTTCGAGACTAGTATTTCAATACTACGTTATTTCTTTTTTAATATTTTCTTTAAAATAACATAATGCGAAGAAATTTCAATAACCAGGAAAATTTAACTAAGGTTAAGTCTTTAAAAATTTGATAACAGATTTAAATATAGGGGATATTGATTATGGCGTCAAACTATGAAAAACCCAAATATCGGCACCACATAATTCTTGCTATGTGTTAATCAAAAACTGAGAGTATTAAACGATACTCTACGTGATCAACTCCCTTCGTTCAACGACTATTTCACCCTAGCGAAAACCAGCCTAATCTGGCCATATTAATGGTTAATATATTTAGTAGGGTGGTTCAAAAAAATGCAAATATCGAAATGTTTTGGTGCACATGGATTTTCTTGTTCATTTTGAGAACATGACCCACGAATATTTTTAGGTTATTTCATTAATATTTAGGACTGCCTCAACGAGGTTACGTTTTATCACTATGAACTAACCCATTTATAAACAAAAATCAGTTATGTCACTTAAATACTTTACTTGAACCAAAAATTTAATATTTATTACTTATTTAAGTTTTTATAAGGATTATTATAGAAATAAGTACCGGTACACAATAAAATATTTCGAAGAAAGCCCCACTAAACCAGGTCATAACTGCTGAAAATCACAAGTTAGGACCTGGTTTTGTGGGGATTTCTGCCAATTATTTTATTGTGTACCGGTACTTATTACCAAGAACTAATTTATGTATAAGAACGAACAAGGAGCCATATTTTCTCAGAGGTGGGCAAAAATGTTGAGCAGCTTTCCAAAGTGAACGCTCAGAAATTTTTTCCGCGAGCATTCAAGTGAACCTGATCTCAACGCAGGCGATAATATCTTATCTCTCTTCAACTGAGCAAGCTCAAGGCGAGCGCGGAATTTTCTTTTCAGCGGCTGAATGTTCACGACGCGGTGAGCAAGATCAGCCGATCGACGGGCTAGTCTTTTCACTTTTAAGCGATACTCCCTCTAGCGGCGTCGCGGTTTGTTCAGATGAAAGCTCTCACGACGCGGTGAGCAAGATCAGCCGATCGACGGGCTAGCCTGCTCACTTTTACGCGATACTGCCTCTAGCGGCGTGGCAGCTTTTTCAATTTTGAAAGCTCGTAGACCACGGATTTGATCACGTTGAGCAATGGGCTGGTTTTTTCTTCAAAAATCGCTCACCGGGTGGCGAGCCTACATTGAAAATATTTTATTTTTCTCATCGAGTTGTCTATTCTTTTTTTAATCAGTTTCTACTCGACTAATTATTTTACGTATTATTTTCACAACGATTTGTATACTCTAACATTAAAAATATCTAGGCAGATGTAGATACATTATTGTTATATTTATATTTTTAATATTCATCGTTGTATAGTGATTAGCTACAGAGGTATCATAAGTAACATAACCAGTATGACACTTTCTAAAATGTTAATACGAATTTCCTGACAGAACATTGGGTAGTAGTTGTAATATATATTTCGGCCTGAACATATTTTAGGCACTATGGGTCTCGGTGTTGAAAGAAACCTGAATTAGGGCAAAACTCTGGAAATCAGTTTAGTATGCTTTTTATAATAATCATACAAATTTTTATTATGTTATATATGGTGGTATGTAAAAGTGTGATTTATTAGTACTGTTAGCCCTCCCCTTGTTCCAGTAACGCTATGGTTGTTTCACACTTTCACTTGATCTTTATGGTTTCATTGTTCCGATTTCACCGGAAACATTTATGTATAAACAAACAATGATAATTTCATGTTTATACTATTTTACTAAATCATCGAATTTTGGAATTGGGTAATTCCACGTCAAATCGTCCGTTTTTGGAAAAAGTCCCCCTCGGCACCATAACCAATTTTGATGAAAATTTACAGGTTATTAACATATATAATTTTAGTGAGAAAACTAAATTTTTAGCTCCAAATTCTTTGTAGTTTTTAAATGTTGTCTACGAAGAAAACTAACGACTTTTCGATATTTTCGCGACGAATTAAATTTTTGCCGTAGCTTTGCACTTTAGTAAATTTTATTCGCGACCGTCAATTCGTATCACGAAAACTAAATTTCGCGCTAAGTGGGAATCAGGCTTAATACTTACTTTTTTAAATTTTCCATATTGTAGATTGAAATATAAGCTTTCAAAATATAGTATGTATAATTTAATGATCATTTGGCGCCGTAAACATGAATACACACAATCCTTCTGATGTGTTAAGTTTGTTTAGTATACAGAGCAACCCACAACGCCGGTGATATAATCAATCTATAACTATAAGTCTTAAAGTTTGTCCTTTTATTTATTTATTTACTAGCTGAGAAGCCCGGCCTCCGGCCGTGCTTTCAGCTAGTTGAGTAAATTGGGGTTTAGAAAACGGAAACAAAATGCACTTTACTTTAAATATGCAAATTAAATTATTTTTAAATAGTAAATAGGCATTTTTTTAAATTGAAAACGTTTAATAGTGCAAAATATCATATCTTGTAATATTAACATATATTTGATTTCTTTGATTAGTTTAAGATGTAATTATGATAAAGCGTTTTTGTACACAATATTTTTAGTTTCTCCGTTTGGAGTAAGTATGTACACGTTATTTGCAGCTCCAACTCTTGAGCACGCCACATAAAGCATGGGTTTTCTAAATTAATTCCCGCAGTTTTAAGTGACTGTCCTTGCGAAGCTAAGATTGATTGGAAATTGCAGGCGTTTAAAATCAAATGGCATATCGGTTGGAATTATGGGTATGCATGGAATGAATACGGCCCGGGCAAAGGTGTCTGCGTGACACAGATGGGGAGGGGTGGGGGGGGGGCTGAGAAAAGAGAAGGAACGCAAGCGAAAAGGGTCGAAGGTCGTGCCATGCTAAGTGAGGCAATTAGAGCCAGAGAGATAAACTCCCGCGTCTCTTGACAGCGTGCGGTCACGGGTTTCGGTCTTGCGGTCACCGCAGAGAATATAAAGCTTTATATTCTTTGGTCACCGGTTATTGGTCCCGTGTTCAAAAACTACAAAGGTAAGCAATCTCAAGACACCCCTAAAACCTGACGGCAGGGCCGGGCCACAATGCCACAGGCCAAATTATGTGCGAATCGGACATTATCTTGGGCGTGCATAGAAGGTAACAAACCAATATATATAGACAGGAATTCATACCTCGAGGTATGAATTCCTGATATAGATATATACAAACATCAGATTTTTTGTATATAAATTTATTTATTTAGTTATTTGTAAATGTTATGTTCATAAAAACTCGAGAACGGTTAGCTCTAGAGCTTTGAAATTTTAACTCAATGTTCAGGGCCTGATTTGCAACTAAACGCACCTAATTCCAAATACCTGACATGGTTATTAATCTAATTCAATTTTATTGTATCTAATTCAGTTTTATTTTACTCGACTTTGGACTTCCGCCTCTTTGCTGGAGGTTTTGACGGGAAGGGCTTATCGTCGCCCGTAGGCTCTACATTGACGGACAGGTAGAAGGGGTCGAATTTGGGGGCTCTTCAACGGACTCAACATTTGTGGAAATTAAAACTCGAAAAGGCCAAGTGAAAGGGCTCAAAAATTTAGGTCGCTCCCAAATGGAGAAATAAAATAAAGTTTGGTTAAGGAGTACAAAATAAGTCTCTTTAAATGTAGTCGTAGGTTTAAATGTTAGTTAGCTTTTCAGTCGGCTAATTAAAGAACAAATTCAAAGTTAGCTCTTCCAAAAGTTATTAGGAAGTATCGTCAGAAGGAAATAAAAATACGAAGTTTTCTGAAGACGGTTTTGTTATGGTGCGGTACTTTTATTACGTACAAATCAAAAAGACCCCGGGCGAAGCCGGGTATTAAAGCTAGTATATAAAGAAAAATAAATACGTAGTCGAGTATTAAGGCAACTTGATGCGGTTTAGCTTTTTTTATATACACCTAAGCTTATTTAAACAACAGTAGCAATATTTCGCGGTAGCCAAATGTTGACACATCAGTTTAACTTAAGCCTAATTAAATTCAATACTATTACCATCGTTTCGACGTGATAAATAATGAAATTACTATTTGAATGGAAATTAAACAATGTATTAATCCGCGATTTCCCGATTGCTTTGTGGGAAGCCATTTCACCAATATTAATGAGCGTAGAATCTACCCCTAACACACTAAAAACTTAAGTTATATTACTGACATAATATCTTATTAATTCCTCAAAAATCCAAGCACCTTCGGACGGGCTTCTCAGCTAGTTTCTAATATTTCCTTGCAAAATAATCAAATGTTCCACTCTTCAGAGCTTCCTGTCACTTAAAAGAATTTAATTTCATTGCGAAGTTAAAATAAAATTCACCGAGGGGCTAACCACTCTCTGAAAATCTGTACACCGATTACCAATGAGTACAGCCTTTGGTAGTGCTAAATATGTACTCATTTACGTAATCATTTTAGTGCAGTCAAAGGTACAGGCTTGTACACCGATTACGGGGAGTGGTTAGCCCCTCGAAATTCACATAACCTAAATTAATATAAATATTATAAGCTTAAAAACTTCCTTTTCTATATTTCGAAATATTGGGGCGTCAGTGCATATAATAAAAATTCCACAAATATCGGGATATTAACAATAATAGACCATCCCAATGCCGAGTTCCCCTTTCTTATTTGTAATGCGCCAGGAGACGCGAAGTCTGTCTATCACCTGTGGACGAAACTTTCGCTTTTCTTAAGCCCTTTCCACACCCGCCCGGTTCTTGTCCCGTTTTCAACCCCGTATAAAATTTGGAAAAAATTTGTCATAAAGCATGACTACGTTATATTGCAATTACGACCTTTTCAATGCTTTTCGCTTTAAATAGTAGTTTGAGATGAGTCTTGGGCCCGCTAAAGGTGGGCTGACCCGACCCGAGCCGGGCCGAGTTTTCGATATCAAAGTTTTTGGCGGATCGGGTCGGGCTTTAAAATTGCCGGCCATACTCATCTCTAATAGTGTGTTTACAATCGAAAATGCTCTTTGCAGACCTATTTTCCCTTTTTTTTAAACGATAAATATTTAAATAAGCTTGCGTTTAAAACTCAGGATAATAAACAATTAAATAAGCTTAAGTTTAAATAGAGGACGATAAAAATTTAAATTAGCTTACGTTTAAAACTTAGGACGAGAAACACGTAAATAAGCTTAAGTTTAAAACATTTAAATAAGCTAGCATAAGATATTTACTAGGATATCTTTTGAGGTTAAATAAGCTTAGTTAAGAAACTGTCAATTTGTGGCTAGTGTCCCTATTCGTGCAAGATCCGTGCTACTCCCCCATTTTCCAACATTCCACTCGTACGTTTAGGTAACTTAATTGTTGGGATCGCCTCCTCCGTGTATTTAGTCAAGCAACCCGCTTGCCAAAAATACGCTCTCGCCCCGTTTCGAAACGAGGCTGGCTCCTAAACTCCTCTTATGATTACAATAGACTGGATATGATTTTGACGCTTTCCGGTCTGATTTTGAAAATCCCAGCTTCTAAAATCAAGAGGCGTCTTCGCGTCTGGACCCCAGCTGGAGATAGTGGTGAAAAGGGATTAGGGATATTTTGTAAAGGGGTAGATTATCTTTTTTTTCTTTGCCTCTCTCAATGTTAAGCAGGGGGGGGGGATTACAGCGCTTTAGAGATAGAGGACGACCTTCCTCGGTCGGAATTTTATATCATGGCGCAGTTTTAACTAAGCATTGTTTCCCTAAAGCATTATCTAGTGTAGTTATTTTACCTAAAATTACTTATTATTCATTTTTAAAGGCTTAAGACAAAGTTCGAAATATTACTTATTTAAATTAAGCTTAATTTAATTCACAAAATTTCTTTCTAATTAGATGGAAATGAAATGAAAACTTGCAATATTAATCGAAAAATAATCCCCACTTTCAATTTCTATATTAATTTTTACTACGAAATTAGAATATGTATTTAAAATTGAAAGTCGTTTTTACATTTGTAGAAACGTTCGCGATTTTCAAAACCTTTTTCGTGCGCGTTAAACTCATATCCAGTAGAGATTCTAGAGAAGCGTAGGGAAGTGGGGGAAGAGAGCGTAGATTGGGCACGACTAAACATACTAGAGAGGGAGGTGGGAAGATGGGGGAGGGGCAAGGATCTTCCTATAAATAGGTAGGCTAGTCACAAATGGACCACAGTCCCTTGTCGATCATTGTATCCTCAGTCGTTTTTCTTAGCGTTTCTTTTTAGCGTTTTACTTAGTATTTTTCCACTAAGATATTTTAAACCGTTTTTTTCCTTCGTGACAACCGAGGTAAGTAACTTATACGGATTCCGTGGAATGATATTATAAGTTTAACTTAATCGCGTATTTAATTCTATAGATGAACTATTAAACTTAGGAATTCCCCGGTGAAGTACTGGGGATTTGGTCCTCCTCCGTCAGGAGGAACTGAAATCGACTACTCCAAGTTATCGGAGTTTGATCGGTATGTGTTGTGGTAACTAAAGTCAAACATCCGCAAATAATTATTGGTGTTTATACTATAGGTTGCCGAGAAACGTGGAGCCGGCCGTATCTTACAAGTGTAAGGAAATAGCTCCAAGGACCAAGGCAGGAAAGGCAGCTTTCCCTGGAAAAGCCTGCCAGCTTTGTGAAAAAGTATAAAATTAGTTTTCATTTGAATTATTTTTATTAATCGTGTCAGTTTAACATATTATTTACCTGTCTTTTCGTTTAAAGTGGTATTTAGATTTACCAGAGGAGAAGAGAAGGGAGCGGATGAATGATATGTCCAAACACCGGGCGCGTCACTCTCTCGTGACTCCGACAACTCCACCGCGGTATTGGGACCTCAACACCTTGGGTGATCCCAGCCCTCCCGCCGTAACCGTTAAATTGGTGTCAAAAAGGAGACGGCCCCTAAAAATGCGAAAGCTGGACCGCAGCTCAAGTTCTTCGCCAACGAAGCGCTTAAAGCTTGATAATTAATCAAGTAAAAAAACGGCCCTTTTTAGGGCCACTCTCATTTTGAAACAAAGGTTTCACTTATAATGTATTGGGCAGTAAAGGAGTAGGTTTACTAAAATAGTAGAAATAAGCTTACATATACGTTGGAGAGGTACATCAGTATTATTCTTGATGAAGCGTCGGTAATAAGGTAACAAAATCATTGGTGGCGTCAAAAGTAATATACATAGACGACAAGATATTAACTTAAAATATTCGATTTAAATTTTGTACGTTATACATGGAGAGGAAGGCGTGACTCCAGAACAGGAGAATTGCCCCGAAGAAGACACACAAACAAATAAGCTTACATTAATCTGATATGTCAACATTTTTAATAGTAAAAAAACTAAAAATAGGCTTACGGTTTATTAGTACGTCAACATGTTAATAATATAAGCTTTAAAATAAGCTTCCCGTACTTAGTATGTATTTTATTTTCGCGCCAAGACATTTAAATAGTTACATTTTATGACACCAAACAATTTCTTTAATTTCTGCTATAGAAAGTGCACGGAAATATTTTGGTGTCGGCAACTCGGAACGTCTCGCGACGGCCCTCAAAAATGACAACCAAGCCTCCTTCCCCGTGGTCGTAAACGCTTAAACATTCAGCGAAACGTTGCTAATATGTCTCGCAATAAGTTCAGATAAGAGCTAAGAAGTTGATCATAATAAATATAAATAATAGGCTTAAGTTAAATTGTCATCCAGTGGCGTACCTACAGGGGCGAAGCGGGTGACTGCCTCGGGCGCGCATTTTTAGAGGGGTGCGTTTTGGGGATTTCTTAATGGGCAACAAATTATTCTGATAATTTTGTATTGATATTATAATATGTCGCAATAAATATTTCTTTATTGGTTAAATTTGGCTACTCTTTCCATTTCATCTTTCTTCTTAATAGCGTATCTATTGGTATTGCAGCGTTGATTAGTTCATCAGCTAAACATTCGGCAATAGTTTTTATGTTACGGAAAGCACCTTCCCTGGCTCCAGCGCAACGTAGCCAAATGGTTTGATTCACGCATCTCCTAGGAGATACCTCCACAGTTTGTCTCCTAACTGTACCGGCTCTTCCCAAAGACTCACCTTTGAACCACGATAGAAGCTTGAGTAATATTTTGACCAGCGGCTAGAGTAACACTGCTGAATTAATTAATTAATTTAAACGACTATCGAGTATTTAAATCAGGCAAATTTAATTATTGAAATTGAAATTCTACCTGGGAGGGGGCGCCAATGTTTTGTCCCGCCCCGGGCGGCTTAAAGTCTTGTTACGCCACTGTTTTTATCTCAACGGCAGGCGGTAACGGAAACTCGGAAAGAAATTGTATTATTCCTAACGAGGATTTCATAAGTTAGCGCCCGCCGTCACGGCGTCACGGCGATTTTGCCAATTGACGGCTTTTAAAATTCATTTTGCGCGTGAAAATACCTCTACATGTTATGGTCAAAAAAGCACCCAAAGAAGGCTGTGTGCCCAAGACATGTACCTGTAGTGTCGCGCGCTAAAACGTCATTTCAAAATCCGTCAATTAAAACGCAAAAAAACTGAAAGCTTTTTAATGGCTGTAGCATTTGGTTTATAAGATTGATAAACATGAATGAGATTGATCTTCTCAATATACTGCATTAGTAATCCACATATTTCGAGTTGTTGGTTAATTTGTAATTTCACTCCATTTGCCCAAATGAAAAGATTTAATATTGTTCGAGAAAATACAAACAATTTTTGAATTTCTTCCATTGTTATTTTGTTAAAGTTTCCGTGGCGAAAACGAACTTATTATAAATACGCCTTAATATCACGGTCCCGGAAGTTGAGTTAGATTAGTTTACGCCGCCGCTACCTAGTGGCGCTATTTCGAAATTTTTGACGTCACTGAAAGGATGTAGTAAAACATTCATACCTGCGATATTATGTTACTTATCATTTAACTAGCTACCAATGCACGGGCCCATTTTCGTTACTCCGTCGCTCCGTGCATAGCTCTTACTAAAATATTTCCCAAAGAATCATACTTTTTAATGAATATTACAGACTTAGGTTTTAAGCAATGAGGCAAAAAGTGCCCAGGTTTAAAGTATCATTGTAAGACGTTATAACTTCTAAGGTACACTGTGACATCGTATTTCCCGCCCCTAGCCAAGTAATAACATTACGTACGACGGTTTGAATAGTGAATACACACAATCCTCCTGATGTGTTAAGTTTGTTTGAGATATACAAAACCTACAACGCCGGTGACGGTGACATAACCAATATATATCCACAGCCATACTTATTTTTACTTACACTTCTTTGTTACTTCGGTGGTCACACTTATTTGTTATTTCTGATCACACATAATTGTTACTTCTGATCAAACATAAAATAGGGTTCAAAAGTCGCTTGATGACTTAGGTGGTGCCTTGGGTATTAGCCTAGCTGATTTTTATTAGTATTATTAAATTCGAACGCCGGCAGCACTGTAACCAGGATTTAATTTCAGGGTGGGCACGCAATGTAAAAAATTAAAAAAAAATAAAAAATTGTACATACAACCATACGGCTCAGGGTGGGCACGGCCCGACCGCCCCCCCCCCCCCTGGTTACGGCCCTGAATGCCGGTGTGGTTTTTTAAACTTAAAGATTATTATTATGTAATTATTAGGTAATTTTTATCACAACAATTAACAACATCGGCGCGGGTTACAAGAAATTTAGATATTAATACATAATAATCTTGATTTTGTGGCCCTTTAAACTTAAAGATGATTATTATGTAATTATAGAAACCCCCTCCCCGTGTTAGGTAATTTGTGACAACTATAAACAACATCGGCGCTGTTTACACGAAATTTATTTATTCATTCATAATAATTGTAATTTTGAAATTTTGTTGTATTATAGCCTAAATAAATACTATTTTCAAAATTGGCTCGCCATCCCGTGAGCAGCTTTCGGCGAACACACTATACCGTAGCTCGACGTGAAAAAGGTCGCGCCCCGCCGGTTCTCAAAAATGAACAGCCCATTTAGTCGCTCGAGAAAAAGTATCTCAGCGGGCATTCAGCGCTTTGTATTGAACAGACAACTTCGTGGCTAGAGGGGGGAAAGCTTAAAAGTGAGCGGGCTAGCGCGACTATCGGCGGATCTTGTTCACCGCGTCGTGAAAACTCACCGGGTGAGAGAAACTTTCGGTTCTCGTCGAGAGCTTGTTCAGTTTCTCTCTCGCACTGAAAAGAGCAGCTGACCTTCGAATTTTAACTGCTCACTCGTTTCGAGGTGATTTTCCAAAACGAGCGCTCACAATTTTTGCCCACCTCTGTATTTTCTAGCCGTCAAGTACTAGTTGTTTTTATTTTATGGGCGGAGTTTCGTATTTGGACTTTCGACATCGCCATCTACTGAGGAATTATGGCCGCCTTCCACACAGGCATTCTTTACTGAGCACGTGCTTCTGGCAATCAGAAGATCGTGAGTTCGCGCCCGGCTCCGGACGGAACGGTTTTTACTATAGAGTTTTTAAAATTAAATTTTACAAAACTGAAATTTAACTCTTCTAAATAATTCATAATTATAATTATCTAAAATATATTATGTTTAACAATGTTAAATTTGTTTTAAAAAATTTGAATTAATAAAACTCTACACTAAAAACTGTTCGGTCGGGAGCCGGGCGCGAACCCACGATATTCGCGAACCCACGATATTCTGATTTCCATAGGGAAGTGAAAATGACACCGAGTTTTTATTATAATCCCGGAATTGTTTGGAATTTCACTAATAAGAATTAACTCAACATTACATATATCACCTTTTATGAAAAGAAACGATAAAGCCGAAGTTAACGGAATAAAGGATCTACGGATGTAACGGATCCCTCCATGTTAAATCTTGTTTAATAGTTTCACAGTGGCTCGGCAGATAGTGGTCTGTACTTAAAATTAAAAAAAGGGTGGAGCTACAACGTACATGAGTGCAGCAGGCTTCAAAGCTACAGTAGATCGTTCTTATACATAAATTAGTTATTGTTATTACTATAATAAACCCTGTGTAAATTTAAGTAAGTAATAAATATTAAATATTTCGTTCAGTTAAAGTATTTGAGTGACATAATTATTTTTTGCTTATAAAGGGGTTTGTTTATAATGGTAAAACTTTAGCTCGTTGAGGCAGTCCTAAATATTAATGAATTTACGTAAAATTTTTCCTGTGTCATTTTCCGACCAAAATGAACGAGAAAATCAATGTGCACCAAAACATTTCGATATTTGCATTTTTTTAAACACCCTAATATTGAGTCGTATTGAATAATAATAAAAAAAGTGTTAAATAAGGGCCTATAAAGGACTGAAAATAAAGTTAAAAGGGATTAAATTCTTACTGTTTATGAAGTATAATGGATAAAAGAGTGTAAAATAAGTATTTAAACATTTCTCAAAAGGACTGAATTTGAGAAGCAGAAGGTTTAAATATGTTCTATTTTAAAACCCTGAATGGTCTTAGATATTGGAAAATGTTTTAAGCACTTTAAAGGTCTAAAATAAGACCTTTATTTTTAACAGTGTGCGATATTGCGGTGGCGCTGGTGTACCGACGCTAAACCCTATTCACGAGTTCACAGACTGTAAACTTTATCATTCGGCGGTGGCGCCTTCTATCTTTCCCAAATCTATGTTTTTCAAATATTGTCTGCTTATATACTTTTTTGCACGTCTTGACCTGTATCTTAGTGGTAATTTGTATTTAGTTATTTAAATTACTGGGAAGAAACTCAAAATAACGTTTAATAGTCTGATTATAATAAAAAGTAAATATTATATTATTCTAACATAACTTTTGGCCTTTGAACAATATCAATTTAGTATTTTCCTAATGCAATCATTTCACCTTCTCATTAATATTCTTTGCTATTTTACTGAGTCTTAAGTCGGTGTAAAAGTTAATTACTTTAGGGACGGGGAAATTTAAATGATATAGTTCAAACCCACCTCTTGGTCAAACATATGATCACTCAAAGCTGAGATTGCTAAGTGTTTCATCGTGGTCAAATATGATCATGGTTGAGGCACCTTCTAACCAGCAACTCAATTTTTAAGGTTTACAAGGCGTTTATTTGAGGCCCCTTGATTTTCCAGTTTAATGCTTCTTATGCATTTTTCCTTTATTTGAAAAAATTTAACAAAACTATCAGATGGATAAATTAACCCTTCATGATTCCGTAGGATTTTTAAGCCTTTCGATGTTAAACAATAATCATGTTGGCGATATTTATCCCATCTTCCTGCACCTGCTTAAGCAACATTACCAATAAACAAGGTATATCCTTAAATATAAGCTTAATTTAGAAATTTTCCATTTCATTTTATTTTTATTTTTCCCAGGTTTTGTAATTTGGTTTATATTTTAATTGTATTTGTGGATTTCTTTGCCCCTTGCTTTACTATTTTTCAAAATCTACTAATGCAGTTTTTATTGCAATTTTCATTAACATTATTTTTCTTTCAGTTTGATCTCATTTATGAATGTATTATTATGTTGTATCTTTTTGGTATGTTTGTACACAAGCCGGGGACGTCTTAACATTAAATAAATGAAATTTCGAAGTTGGCACTACATTTTACCTGAGAGTACTCTTATTTTCGCGTTGTCACGATAAGCAGACTGATCAAAATGATCATAACCATTGCGCGTAAAACAACTATTTCTAACAGTAACCTGTGAAAAGATATGTTTTTGTTTGAGTAATTACTCCTAAAATATTTAATTAAGCAATTATGAACCATTCTTAATTTTTATTTAAAAAAAACTAGTTTTCTATGATTTGAAAGAAACGCGTTTTCTAGTGCGTTCTAGAGCTAAAGTCAGCCATTTAATCTCAGGCGAAATAGAGTGTTAGTTCACCAGTGCGCCGCCGATGGCGTAACTTTCGTTGCCAGCCAAACGAAAAGCATGGGCCAGATATCCATTGTACCCTATCTAGTCTATCTAGTTTCCCACTGTCCCTATCTAGTGGTGTGATGGGGTCACTGGAGCCTGTGGGGGGCTCCATACCTGGCTCTCAAGGTCATGTGATCGGGGCGCTGGGTTACTGGAACCTCAGGGGTGTTCCACACTCGTCATTCTGTGACCTACTAAGGAGGGTAGTATGCAGTGGAAGAGGAAGCCACTCTAGTCCTCAGCTGTGCGAGGGTGGGTCTCGGGCAGCCCATGGTGTCGCCTTTTGTTGGGCCATGATGAGGGCGTTTGTTTGCTATATGTGAGGCAGTCAAGATGGCTGTCTCACTGGCCGAACGTTGTTTCGCAAAGCGCACTTTTGTCCGGGGCTGGTTGTTTTAGGTGGCCGCTGTAGTGCTTAAGGCGGAGCAGCGGGGTACAAATACATATACTTATGCACCTATATTTATTCCCAACTCAATGATATAGACTTTGCCAAAGGTGAACCTTAACCTTGACGACACGATTGGATCGGACTAATATCGCATTTTTTAGCGTTTGGATAATTGTGCAACGAGATTACTGTTCGTTCAATGTGACGATATTTTAGCGATATTTTTAATAAATTTGGTGAAAAATAATTTAAATGTGACCTGTTTTTACAGTTTCTTCGCTTTACTACAGCAGTTTATTTAATTTTGAATAAACCGTTTGAGAAAATGGAAAAACGTTGTCAGAATTTTGGCGCCCCTAGAAACATGGCGCCCTAGGCACGTGCCTACTCTGCCTATTGGTTAATACGCCCCGGTTGAGGTGGAGATGTCTATTATTATTATTATTGAGTGGACTGGCAAGCCAAGCACTTCGACCTAAGGTCCATTGTGCATCCCCAAACTGGGTGACTTAAATAAGTCCTATTGCTGACACAAAGCTTAAAATCTGCCTGGCCGTGATGTTAAAGACGTCATACGTCTCCAACCGGTGCATACCCAAATGCTCAAACCTCTGGGCTGCATAGTAATCGCAGCTACAGAGTACATGTGAGGCAGTTTCCTCCTCAGCTAGACAAGCTCTGTAAATCGGGTCATCGCTGACCCCAATATAAGAGTGAGCGAGAGTAGTTCTCTGGCTCTCTCCCTAGAAGGGCCAAGAGTAAACTCTTTGGCCTGCCTTTCACCCTCAATCGCAGACCATTGTCTGAGTTGACGATCTGACATAAACTTGGAGATCAAGCCGTGTACAAGTCCCCAGGAGATGGCGAGAGCAGGTTCCGGTCCAATGAACCCAGCCCTCACACCTTCCTTGGCCAAGGGTCGGCCCTTTCTTTCCCAAGATGCCCCTTATGCCCAGGCACCCAATAAAGTTGAACTTTATTTTGCAACCCAAGTCTAGAGCACAAAGGAGATCCAAGCAGCTAAAAACCAGCCTGGCTATCCGAATAAATCTGGATAACCTTCCCATGATACCCCTGATGTAAACAGTAAGTAACACAGGAGCAAATGGGAAAAATTCTGCCTGGAATACACTAGTGTGTATCCCTAGGCTTTTATAGAAGCCAAAATTATTAGTAAGGCAATACATCCCCCCACCGGTGCCTTAGTGGACCTTAGACCCATCAGTAAACCAGACGATCTCTCCTCTGGTACCTAGGGTCAAGTTACTCTCCTCCGCACGGCTAGGGAAGTTGACCTCAAAAGGTTTACTAAAGTATAGTTTAGTAACCATCATATCAGAACCCATTGTCAAAATCGGCATCTGATTGGAAATATCCCGATAGAGCATGGTGTGGCTATGCTCCCAATTATTAGCCTTCCACCAGCCATTTTGGTTAAGCCTATAGGCACCTAAAAATGCAGCTTCCTCAATAAAAAGATGGAGAGGAAACATATTCAGGAGAATTTCCAGAGAAGCGCTTGGGGCTGTTCTCATGGCTCCTGTAATGCCGACCCAAGCCAGCCTTTGTAGAGTGCGCAGTTCTAACTGCATAGTCCTTAAAGTAACTCTTGGCCATAGCTGCATAGGACAGGATAGGTCTTGCAAACTGTACTTCTAGTTCTCCAAAGTTACATTTTACCCTTCTTGACTATATAGTCAAGGTGAGGCTTCCATGTTAGTTTGCTATCTAGGATGACCCCGAGGTACTTCACTCTCCACTAGGTCCTTTCCAAATTAGGAAATACCCTCGAACATGCCTTTTATCCTTTTACGAGTAAAAGGAACCAAGACTGTTTTATTAGGATTAACCATGAGGTTGACCTCCCTGCACCAGCTCTCAACTGATGCTAGAGCCCTCCTCATTACATCCTTCACTGTTACCGGGAGTTTCCCAGTAATTATGATAGCAATATCCCCAGCGTAACCGAAACATCGGCATCCTCCCCTGTTCAACCTCCGAACAAGTTCATCCACCACCAGGCACCAAAGAAGGGGAGAGAGAACCCCCCTCCTGTGGGCACCCACGAATGGTGGAGACCCAGCAAGGAGGATGTCACTTTCCGGTCTGTTAACATAGATTTGATCCAAAGACACAATGCGTCATTGGTACCAAATCTTTTAGCAGCCTTCAATATAACTGCACTGGAGACCTTATCAAAGGCTCCCTCTATATCAAGAAAAACCGCTAGGGCAATTTCCTTGAACTCAATTGCCTTTTCCAGGAAGCTGCTGATACCATGCAGGGTGGTCTCAGTAGACCTGCCTTTCTGATAGGCATGCTGAGCAGCTGACAGAGGAGAGTTACAAAGAACCTCCTCTCTAATAGAGTTGTCCACCATTTTCTCCAGAATTTTTAGGAGAAAAGAAGTAAGAATAATTGGCCTAAATGCCTTAGCTTCCAGGTAGTCAGATTTACCAGGCTTAGGTAAAGAGATTGCCTGAGACAGCTTCCAGGTGCTAGGTATATGCCCTAGAGCAATACCAGCCCTGTAGATTCTCAGCAGCAGAGGGAATAGAATGTCACTGCCCACCTGTAAAAGGATAGGAAAAATCCCATCCGGTCCCGGGGACTTATAGGGTTTAAATGACTATCGCCCATATAAGTCTGGAATGCGTGACGACCTTATTCGCCACTGCCCAGTCTTCCCTTTTGGTTCAATTGATCCTCAAAGGGAGAGTGTAAGTGCCACCATGACTGCAGTGGCGTAGCTAGAAAAAGTTGCGCCCGGGGCGGACGAAAATTTGGCGCCCCTAATATAAGCTTATTTTTTTTTGCAAATAATATTTTGGCGCCCCTATACCCTAACATGACGGTGGCGCCCGGGGCGGCCGCCCCGTCCACCCCGCCCTTGCTACGACCCTGCATGACTGGTGACCTTAGAGTCCGGAAAGTGTACATTTAACATATGTGTCAGAGTGTCCTTACAGGACGTGGAAAAACTACCATCTTTCAACCTAATGGTGTCAAGATGCTTAGTATTATCGTGTGCCAAAATTTTCATTAGTTTGGCCGTACTGGGAACATTCACTATGTTCTCACAGAAGTCCCTCCACGAAGCCTTCTTGGCATCGCGGATAGCCTGGTGGTAGGTGGTGAGGGTGCGTTTATAGGCATCCCAATCACCCCCTTTTTGTGCCCTTTTAAAGAGCCTACGAGTTTCTTTGCGCAGCCTGCCGACCTCGTTGTTCCACCAAGGAAATAACCTTAGCCGGTCGGCAGGCTTTGCCGGACAATTGCGGTGAAAGGAGTCGATAATGGACTGTTGCACGTGATCAACAGCCAGATCGAAATCCAACACCGATGACAGCCGTGGCTGATAACCCTTAAGGAAGAAGCTTAAGTCTTCCCTGTAAACAGACCAATCTGTGCCCCTAGGGTTACGAATAGCTGTACAAGCCCATACAGGTTTGAATAGAATATGAAAGCAAATGTGTCTGTGATCCGACAAAGACGGTTCGTTAGACACATGCCAGTTCTCAATTTTGTCTGCGACATTGGATGTACACAGTGTAAGATCAATGAACTCACTTCTGTTAGAAGTAACAAAAGTTGGTACATTGTTCCTATTCAGAATGTGAAGTCTGGTACTAACCAGATATTCCATTAAGTCATTACCACGCTGGTTGCAGTCTGAGATGCCCCAGATTTCATGGTGAGCATTAGGTTATTAGGGAATTAAACATCTTGTACAACGTCCGACCATCCGCCCAAACAGTCCTAAATAATCATATTAGTACAATTTCAAAAAAGCTTTTAACATTGATAAAGAAAAAAAAATGCTACAGAAATTTTTACTCCTTTAACAAAGCGAATTGTGATCATCCGAAGACCTTCATAAACGTGAGTCGAGAATCATCCACAAAACGTAGCTTTAATTATACCGAAATTATTTATATAGAATGGAAATAAAAGCAAGCATCCTTCTCCTGCCTTGTGTTTTTGAGTGTAGGGAGCTGTTGGCCCGATCGCGTGGCATCTTGGATTAATAATAAAAGCTACGCTTACTGGATATTTCACACGTACCTTCGTCAACGCATTGGAGAAGACGGTGGGTTAGCGAGGGAGGGCGGGGGGGGGGGGGGAGGGATAAATTTGGTGGGACAAGCTTCGCCGCGCGAGATTTCAAAAACTAGTGAAATAACTGGCAGTTTGAAATTGAAATTTGAGTCCTGTTTTCGGCTTCGACGCTTCGTGTGTAATCATTATAAGCTTTTAATAGTTAAGTTAATTAAACGGTATAATACGGTACAATAATGTTATAAAATGGGAAGAATCAAACATTGTTTATACCCAAAATGCAATAGTACTGTGATTACAGATATGGATATAAACTCCATATGTTAGGAGTATCTTTCGTACCTTTTCCTAAAGTGAAAAGGAAGCCTGAAGTTAGTAAAAAATGGCTTATTTGGTAAAGGGAAGTAAGAAAAGACTTTAAACTCGACAACATTACGAAAGACGCATACTTATGTTCCAAACATTTTGTTGGGAAAAATGGGTCATCTATGGAACATCCACACCCTGTTCATTATCCAGTAAGTACACAAGAAACTTAATAAGTGTAATAATGAATATTAAAGTCATACTGGTTACACTAGAAAGTGCGGTCTACCGAGAGCGATGAACCAATTTTTGAAGCACACTTGGACCAACAAGTTTTGATTAATGAGTCTGCTGATTCAGGGGTTCAAAATCAAGAACGGGAAGCTATTCATTTACTGGTTGGTTTAATTAATATATTTATCTATCCACACGCTGAGAAAAATTATTTTAAATACGTTTGGTTTATAGGATATGGATTTGGAGTTACCAAATTCTACCGTTGTATTTCAAAATAAGGTTTCAGAAATTTGTCATGAAGTAAGAGCAGAGGTTAGCATTGACTTGATTGAGCCATCTGATCCACAAGTTAGTTTAATTAGTTTAATTTTAATAAGAAGAGGAGTAGCACTGTTGGGCACAAATGTTTTATCTATTAGATATAGCATGGGTGACATCACAGTGCCATTACTATATTAATAGACTTAATTAGACTCGAATAATGTGAATTTTTTTATCTTTACAAGCAAAATTACCTTTAACTGACGACAATTCTCAAGAACAGAAGGAAACCACTTTTCCACTACCTCTTGAAAGCCTAGAGCCAAATACCTGCAGTTCAACGGATGCATTAACTTCGACAGTTGATATTAATTTTGACACTCCTCTCAACAGATTCCGAAATTTCCTTAACAGTTACGAATGGATAAAAATACAAAACGAATCAAATTGGTTTTCATCTGCAACTAACACTAAGATCCAACTGCTCAGGGTCAATAAATTAACGACTAGAATAGAAATAGCTGAATTCTTCAACTTCTTCATCAGTAAACAAATCATCACTTGAAATAATTAATTGGTTTTCATTCTCATCATCATTATCAGCCCTCTTCACATTATTTTCATTATTTGTCACCGAAAGTTGATTCCAGCCACTGAAACTCATATCTAAAACTATAAATAATTAATACTACGTAAATAATAATAACCATAAAATGTAGTACTTACTTAAAAACTCCAAACAATAATAATTTCTATACTAGAGAGAATAATGGTGATAATCCACCACGTCGTGGAGAAACACGTGCGCCCTTCTTAACAAGCTTGTCCCACCAAAACGCAAAAAATAGACAGATGGCGCTGAAAGAAATTCCAAAGTTTGGTGGACGCAGAAAACCGAGAGTGCAATATCCAGTAAGCGTAGCTTTTATTATTAATCCAAGGTGGCATGCAGGGCTTGCCACCACCCTCCAACGCTTTGTAACCCGGTCACCTGAATTAAAAAAGGCTTCAAAAGTCACTTGATGACTTAGGCCAAAGGTGGTGCCTATGGTATTAGCCTAGCTGATTATTATTATTATTATTGTTATTAAGTACCTAACTCTGTGTATGAATTATCTCTCTTTAGAACTCTGAAACAGCAAACCCAATAACAAGTTTCGAAAATATCGATTTTTTTTACATTGAGGGGGGTAAAATTTTAAGGTTCATCTTTGGAGCATGCAATAACAACTATGTTTGCCGGCTTTTACGCTTTTAAACTAAAGTACCCCAAGGGCCTCAAATAGATAATTGAGTATTAACAGAAGATCTTCTTAGATAAAGTCCCGATAAAGTATCAATACTTGTTGAGGTTAAAGGTAAAAGTTAGTGTAGGGAGCTGTTGGCTCGCGTGGCATGAAGGGCTTGCCACCACCCTCCTACGCATTGTAACCCGGCCACATGAATTAATGGCTTTAAAAGTCGCTTGATGACTTCGGCCTAGGGTACTAGCCTAGCGGATTATTAATGCCAATAGTCGACATGGTAAATCTATGGTCTCCAATGGAGAAGATAAATAAATGTCATAAAAGAATACTGTATATTTAGTTTAAAATACAAATCAATTTTCTTAAACGGAGAAGATACAAAAATGTTATAAAAGAATACTAAATATTTAGGCTAAAGTAAATAATAAAGTAGAAAACCTGTATATACAGGGTGTTACGAAATTGGTGGTAGGACCGAGCGTCTACGGGTTCTACACGTTATTTTAAGGCGAAAATGTTCTATGGAATGTTTCCGATTTAGGCCACCGTTTCGAAGAAACGAAATGATTGATGTATGGACGACCCCTTAATTCAACTGAACTTTCAATACCGAATTAACTAAAATAAGCAATTTCATTCGCAAGAAACAGAACGCGGAAAAAAATCGAAAATCTTTTGCGATGATGAGTTTATTTATTTTTACGAATGAAAAACCAAGTGCTTTTATATAAAGACGAGCGAACTCAGTTTTCTTATTGCTATTTCGTGAAATGTTTGTTTTAGGAAAAATGGAATCCAAATTCACGCTCTTCCTATTCATTTCAGGTTTAATTTTTGCGCTCGCTCTTTTTTGTTACCATGACATTAGATTTTATAATTTAGTTAGGTTTAGTTAAGCCGATTATCATTTGTTTTCGAAAAGGTTTCGTTTTAGCCAGTGTTGGGTAAAATACTTTACTTTCGGTATTAAAAATTAAATATTAATACTCAGGTGTTAAAGTATTTAAAATAAAATAGAAAATACTGAAAAAGTATTTAAAATAAAATAGAAAATACTGAAAAAGTATTTAAAATAAAATAGAAAATACTGAAAAAGTATTTAAAATAAAATAGAAAATACTGAAAAAGTATTTAAAATAAAATAGAAAATACTGAAAAAGTATTTAAAATAAAATAGAAAATACTGAAAAAGTATTTAAAATAAAATAGAAAATACTGAAAAAGTATTTAAAATAAAATAGAAAATACTGAAAAAGTATTTAAAATAAAATAGAAAATACTGAAAAAGTATTTAAAATAAAATAGAAAATACTGAAAAAGTATTTAAAATAGTACTTAAAATAAAAGTATTTAAAATAGTACTTAAAATACAAGTATTTAAAATAGTATTTAAAATAGTATTTAAAATAGTATTTAAAATAGTATTTAAAATAGTATTTAAAATAGTATTTAAAATAGTATTTAAAATAGTATTTAAAATAGTATTTAAAATAGTATTTAAAATATTATTTAAAATAGTATTTAAAATAGTATTTAAATTAGTATTTAAATTAGTATTTAAATTAGTATTTAAATTAGTATTTAAAATAGTATTTAAAAGTATTTAAAATAGTATTTAAAATATTATTTAAAATAGTATTTAAAATAGTATTTAAAATAGTATTTAAAATAGTATTTAAAATAGTATTTAAAATAGTATTTATAATAGTATTTAAAATAGTATTTAAAATAGTATTTAAAATAGTATTTAAAATAGTATTTAAAATAGTATTTAAAATAGTATTTAAAATAGTATTTAAAATAGTATTTAAAATAGTATTTAAAATAGTATTTAAAATAGTATTTAAAATAGTATTTAAATAGTAATTAAAATAGTAATTAAAATAGTATTTAAAATAGTATTTAAAATAGTATTTTAAATACTATTTATAAAAATATTACTTCCGAAAATTGAGGTTGAATCTACCTGCAGCGCCCACATTGGCTGTTACCATGATAACGCGCGGTTCAACCATTTTAATAACTTTTAAGCGCGCCAGATTTACATCAATATGGAAATAATTGTTTCTGGAACACTTAAACATATTTTCTAGGTAAATGTAGGTGTTTTTCTTAACAATTAAAGTATGGCGCATCTTTTAAGACTAACTGCTGTCAGTTCTCCTTTAAAGGCATAAAAGGGGTGAAAGTATATATGGGCTTGCCCCATCGTGTTTCACTTGTGTGGTGCGCAACAACCGTAAATCCTTTTAACCGGTAGAATTTTTGACATATCAAGGCTTAGCAAAAACATAACGTTCTGTTTTCAGGTGAAAAATTTCCATTATTTCAACATGGACTATATAAACAGTAACTTTCAGTTCCTGAATTTTGGAAATATTACTTCTTGGTGATTTCCTTGAAGATGTTTTATTTAGCAGCCTATTGGGCTGAAACGAAAGCGCGAAAATTAAATAAGGAATTGTAGTGTTCATCAATAACGAAACTTTATTCTATTGACATTATTTAATATAAAAATATACAAAGTAAATAAGAAACTTAATTACCAGCCTAGGGCTCACTGCGGAGCTAGGAACAAGGATTCCCGAGAGACTATTTACAGTGGCGGCGCCAGGAGTTTTCGCGAAGGTAGGCAAACCAAATAAATGGGCCCCCGACCCGGTACCCCCCTTTTCTCAACGAAAGACTTCAATAAAATAAAGTAGTGATGTACATGACGAACAAAAAAGTTCTAACAACAGTAAAACGAGTCCAAATATAACAGAACTGGTTTTATTTACTAGGAGATACCTCAAAAATTTCTAAATACATTATCGACATTTGTTTCATTGTTATTCATAAATAATTTTATCTCTTGGGACAATTTTGAGACCCTTTCTAGATCAATTTGGTGCCCCTCAAAATTTTAAGGTAGGCAGTGGCCTACCTGGCCTACCCCCTAGCGCCGCCACTGACTATTTAGTACTATATAACTCGCCATTACAGTCATGTGAAGTCATCTGTTAAAGGGACATACCAGGATTTGATTCCACCAAATTTTTTCAAACGCCGGTGTGGCCCTTTACGTTGATAGATGGAACCGTCTAATATTTTATGGTTTAAATTGTGCTGATTTAAAAGGAATATTTTCAGAAATCATTCTGTGATCATGTTACTTTTTATATACCGTGTGCAATAAAAGCTTAAAGTTTGAACAATATATTTTTGCTTTACGATTATTATTCTAACAATTTTTAAGAGTAGCGTGACTACAAAACAAAAGTATTAAGTCTTCTTTGGTTTTGTATGGGCGCATATTATTTTGAACCCCGAGCGAAAAATTGCTTAATCAGGCCCTGGTTGTTATGTTTGTACTGTAATTGCTATTAGTAATTTAATTCTGGTATGGTTTTTCTACATTTGGAAGCTGCGAACATGGCCGGCGCTAGGATTATCGGGCCCCAGGTAAGCGTTCTCAGGCGACTGTCACCCCAAATTTTTTTACTCCAAAATTTGTTTTTGTTTTGGAAATAGTCAGAAAAGTTTAGTTAGGCACCCGGACCGGTGGGCCCCTTTCGGAGGCCTGGACCCGGGGTACTTTTACCCCGCTTACCCCCTCCCTAATGCCGGCCCTGACTGCGAAAATAACAATAACTGTTGTGGTTGACAGGTTAATAAAAAAGGCTTTTTTATATTAATAAATTATATTATTTTGAAGATTCATTTTATAATTTTACGCAGTCAGAAATACAAAACCACATCGACGTCCTTCTTCTTTTAAAATGAATATTACTTTGGACTAGACCCCGACGCCGCCGATGTAGGCGCCGGCGCGTCGACGCTTTGGTCCCATTCGACCGAAATCCCATTCGTTCGAAAACGATTTAACATTGAGTCCCAATCGATCGAAAATACCCCAATTGTGCGGTTTACAGCCCAATTTTGCACGTTTATATTATTTTTTATAGTACATCAAATTTCGTTTTTATGAGACGTTTTTTAAATAGGTTTACTTATATAAATAAGTGTTAAAAAATGAAATTGTTCGAATTATTGTATTCTTGATATAAATAAAAAGTTCAAAGCATAAATATATTTATAAAAGCGCGCCACCCTAGGGAAGTGAGAGACTAAGCTAACCTAACCTTACCGTTGTTTAGGTATAACGTTTTTTGCGTACCCTGCTATATCTCGGGGCAGAAGTAAAAAACAAAACAAAAGGTCCCAATGAACCAAATCCGCCTTTTGGGCTATATTTCGGAAATATATTGAATTCGGTCGAATGGGAATATACCCGCGTTGACGCTGCCAATTTTTTTTTTGCGCCGCCGCCGTTGTAATATTTTTTAACAGGGTTACCAAATTTTCCGTTGATATCAGTCTCTTTGCAGCTTTAACAAAAATGTAGTTATTTCTTTATCACATTTCAAGTATTACTTTGCTGGTGCCGCGCCAAGCCGACGCCACCGTTAAATTTTGGTTCAACGCCGCCGCCGACAAAAACGACGGCGCACGCCGATCACGCCACCGCCGCCATTGGAAAATCACCGGATCGGGGTAGCCTGTTGAATTTCGTGGCGTCGTAATCTACCTTGGACCTTTTAAGTGTAAATATTTAATAAACCCTGTGCCTTTTCCCCAAGTCCGGCATTGAGCGTCATCAACCCACCACTTTTTAAGATCAGTTTTGACCGTAGACACTAAAGGAGCGTGCAGTTTATCGCACAGGTAACACATCCACGGGTACAGGTACGACCCGTGGGAAGACTTCCATTCCGAGTATTTGTTATACACCGTCTCGTTAGCAGCGATCTCTCTCAAATGGGTGGCCAGAGTTTCTGGGTCTGGGAAGCGCATGGCGTCCACGAATCCGCCAGGCGGTCCGTGTTTGTCGTAATCCGCGCCACCGTAGACGACGGGCACGACGTCGTACTCCAAAACGTTAAAAAACTTCTCGGTGACGTAGTCCGCGCACAGAGAATTTTCGAAGGACAGGTAGAATTTGTACTTTTGAAGGATATCCTCGTAGCAGTACGACGACTGGGATGGGAAACACTTTTTGGTGCCGCAGAAACCGTATACGTCAACGTCAATATGTTTCTGAAGCTCGCGCACGTACAGTTCGCGTTTACTGGGCGTATCGCAGTCGCTGACGAACCAAACCACCGACTTCTTTTCTCCAAAAGGCGTCTTCCTTCTGACCTGGTCGATTTCGGGATCACTGGTTGGTTTTTCACCCACGAAACCGTATTTGACTCTAATATCCGAATCTTCTCTGTAGCTCATCGTCCAGTTGAACACTCCGCGAAGCGAATTCCAATTCACTCGAACCAACCAAGGAGCTTCCATTACGTACACGATCCACACTTGATTAGAGGGTTTAACCTTGGGAAACGATTTGGGCAGATCCATTAAATGATACAGCACCGCATCGGCTTCGTTTATTAGAGTTTTGTTTGTAGTGACCATACAATTCGTATTCGGACAACCGTAGTGCTTGAACGAACTATCGCCGGGCTGGAGAACGTAATAATTGATAGTGCTCTGAACTCCTCCCCAAGGTGTTAGAGTATCCAGCAAAATCATTTTTGACTTTCCGCCTGTGTTTTTGCTTCCCGACGTAAGGTTATACGCGAAAAAGGACACTTTTCTAGGTTCGTATACCTGATGAAAAGCTAATTGTTTTCCTTTGTGGTCGCTTGGTATTAATTCTTGGATTATATTTGTATTTTCAACTGCATCCGCTAAAATAGGTATCTGGTTTCTGTTCCACAAATAGCTTACGAAAATACACAGCGCAAATAGTCCCAAAAGCAGGCTGAATAACGGCCTCTTGTAAACGCACGAAATCATTGGTTCAGTCTTCAACTTCCGCAGTTCGAAAGAAGTTTTCATGGCTAGTATTAAAAAAGACTAAAATGAGTATAATAATAATAACACGAGTTTATTATACAGGAAATACAAAGTGTATACGCTTATTGTACCCTGTGTCTTGTAAAAGGGAGAGACTTTGACGTAAGAGCCACATTAAGACAAGAAAGCCGCGTTACTATATAGAAATAACTATAGCATTCCTCAATTATTAAATCAACAAAAATATTAAATAGCTGTAACCTTGCGCGAGTCAAGGAGATTGCGAATAAAGTAAAACAATGGAAATAGGAGCGTTAAATTTCAGAAGAAAAAAAACTCAGTACTTTGGTCGAATATGCCTTCGAGGCGGTTACAAAATTCAGACTCATAAATTGAAAAATATACCCTTTAAAGGTTTTAAAACGAGGAAAATGAACGCACTAAAGGGAACGAGACAATAAAACAAAAATTAAATGGCCAAAAGGAAATAATAAACAAAAATGCGCTAAAAAGGGCAGGGGTACCGAATCAAACGTTACCTTAACAAATCAAATATTCACAAAATTGAAATAGATAACTATTATATTGAAAAAAATATATATATATTTATACTTTTATATTTTTGGCAAAAAAACTCACTAAACATTAAAAATATTTTAAAGGTAATATAATTAAAACGGATCGTTAAACCTTTGTGGTTTTACAGTCGTTATGTATTAATACCTCTATACGTTTTGTACAAAAATCTCTCTAAAAACAAGACAAATTGGGATATCTTTTCCAGCGTTAAATTATTAACATGCACTATTATCTATCTATTGTATAGGTTATCTGAATTTTCAAGGTTCGAAGTGCATATAGGATTAGCTTGAACCTTCTTCGGGTGATTGCTCATACTGGAAGAGGCCTTTCTATTAAGTTATATTGGCCCTATTGTTTTGATTTATAGGTCATTTAAATAAGATAGTAAGGGAAAAACAAGTTGGCAAGCTTGCCAAAATATACCTCTCCTCGGAAGAATTTGCCCTTGGGCGTATTAACTACATGGACTCGGCACTCAACGATATTTCGCCATATTCAAAGCGTCCTCGAAAAAAACGTAATCCCGGTGCTATCCCAACCAGTAGAATATTTTTTTTATTATAATTATAATAAATATGACAAATGTTATCGCCTTAATCAAATTTCCAATATCAATAGAACAAAAAACCAACTTTAGACCCAAAACGTTATTAAATTAACAAAGAAACAAAATGAGAAATAGGAAACACAAAATTTAAAATTATTAGAACGCTCACGAAACGTAAAATAAAGGTGCGAAAAACTATTTTATAGACCAAAACCAACCCATTATATTATAGGTCTTAAACAATCAAATTAATATGGAAACAAAAGTTAAAACGAAAACCAAAACTATAAGTGAAAGCACTAATAAAAACTGCGTGGGCTCATGACGACAACCCAACGAAGCCGATAAAAATCAATGCAAATGTAAAATCGTGGACATGAATTATCCCCCACATTATCAATCCTTTAGATAGACGAAATAAAACAAGAAAAATAACCAATAGAAATATATATAATAACCCAACCAAGTATCAAGTTAATTAAAATACTTAGGAATCAAGAAAAAGTCAATCTAAATACCCAAAGTAATGACCATTGTATTAGCAGAAATATGCAATACAAAATATATAATAATAACCCAATCAAACAACAAGGTAATTCAAATACTTAGAAATCCAGAAAATGTCAATCCATATACCCAGGGTAATGAAAACTGTAATAGAATAAACAAAAAACACCTTACCGTTCACAATTCCCGGCTTATAACGCACACAAAAAACCCTTAACTGAATAGTGAAGGCTAAACAACAGAGCGTATCTCAAAATATAAAACCAACGTAACCACATTAATGAAAATGTGTCACACATTTAAAGCCGATAAGAAAACACGTAAAATAAATAACGAAGTTACGAGTAAAGTAAGCAAAACGAAAACTGTGCGATGTATACCACTTGAAATTGTATTCATAAATGACCCTTAACGGTTCAAAAGTACCGATAGACATAAAACTAACAAAGTGGACCGCCCACGGGTTCTACCCTTTAATCCTCTTATCTCTGCTGACTGCGCTAAAACCTAGGAATATGAAAACTCGAAACCAGGGGTACGTTCAACAACCAAATTGTGCTTTTTACACACAATCCTTAGGGATTTGTGTGTATTACGATCACCTACTGTGTAGCCACCGCCGCCGCCGTAAACACGATTGCTCGCGGCACGTTAGTGGTACAAAGGCGATTGATATCTCAACGGTAGGCACTATTATAGCCTCGACGGGATTTTCATAATTTTTTAGATCGGGGCCCCGAATTTTTTTTGGCGATTTTCGCCTTAATATGTACGTACTTTTTTAAAATTAAGAGTGAGTTGTTTGAATATTATATTTTTAGTTGGTACTGATAATTTCTGAACTACGATTTCGGTTGCATTAAGAATTTTTAATTTTAGGTGAGATTTTTGGCCAATTTGCGGGAGCGCACGAGCTCGTCGTTTGGATAAGAAATAATCGTTTTATTTGTTTTTATCCATAGCCGAAAATTATCCAAAAAAAAACTTATTTTTGGCAGAATATTATTATTATAATAATAATATTCATAAATAATTAATAACCGAAATTTTTATGAATAATTTAAATTTTGGCGGTTAATTTAACTGTTCCGCCGAGCTCTATACAGGAGCTATCTAACTCGTACGCGTTTCACTACTTCATTTCCAAAACCACGTAACTCGAAAAATTCGTTTTGTCTAAAAATTAATTTTAATTGACGTGTTCACATTTCGCTACCTTATTTCCAAAACCAGGTAACTCGAAAGATTCATTTTCGATAAAATTTCTCTTGGGTTTAAAAGTTAAAGTACAAAATGATTGGAAATTTGTTCAAAATAAATTTAATATTTGAAATAAAGTTAATACATAGGGGGGATTGTGTGTACTTAAATGTCCGGGACATCTTGTTCGAAAAAGCTATTCCAATTTCATCGATGTTTAAGCGCTGAGCAGCGTGACGTCAGAGGTTGTTGTACGGTTTATTTTTTCTGTTTTCGATTTCAGCGATTGCAACGACGCTCGGACTGACTAAGTAAAAAGGTGGTTGGGACACGGTCCCCGAAAAAACCCGCGAAAATGAATCAGTTGACGTCAGGAGGGACGCTTGATATAAAAATCGCGGTGCATCGCAAAAAGGAGGAGGTTTTTTTCGATCATCATCTCTTGCAGGAGAACGAAAACGTTCCACGACAAACAAAAAAATAACATAAAACGTGAAGTCGCAAACGAACGATAGGATATATATTTTCTTTGAACGAACTAAGTCCGGAGTAATGGACTCGTTTTTAACCGTAATCGCGCCAGTGAATTTGGCTGCCAATTAGTTGAGCGACCTCAAGCTTCGCCGATGCCGATACCGTTCACCCATGGACTAATTAACACAGGGACACCCCGTTCCCGAATATTTGCTTCGGGCGATTGTTAAATGTGCGTTCTGGCGGTATAGTTAAGAACTAACGGAAAACTAGGTCAAACGGGAAGGAGGAACATAAACCTAGTCAATGTGGCTACCATGTTGTGGCGCGTACAGTTTCGTTTTTCGGATTTAAATTAGCTAGAATTGTCCTTCTTAATTTGAACTAAATAGAAAATGAATTTTTCTTCATTTACTCATTTATCCACCAAAAAAAGGGAAAAAGATAATTGGATGTCAATTTTATTTCTGGTAAGTCTTTACCAAGGCTTAATAAACAGCCTTTTTATCGCTTTCAATTTCCGAATTTCTTTATTGTAATATTGGTTTTATTTTGTAGATGATGATGATTTAGGGAATGGTATAAAACATACTCCACTCATATGCTGTATCTTGAATCACTTTTACACGATTTACATACACAGAGTTTTTCATTTTTCCCAATAAAAATATAATTTAATGCTTAAAAACTATCCTGATAAAACGTATTGTCGCGGCAAAAAAGACCGTTCTAAAAACAGAGATAGAACCGTCTGTTATTTTTTTTCAAAATTGTAAAGTGATATTGAAAACTATATACTAGATAGCGGTAGCCGTTTCGTTTTTGTGACGTTTTGACCCGAGTAAAATGCTGTCGGAGGGGGTAAAAAGAGGAAGAGCATTTAACAAGGGTCTTTCGGAGCTCCCCATAGGAATAACATGGGAACGTGGTGTCCCTGTGTTCATTAGTCCATGGTTCACCCGAGATTCGTCCCAGAAGCAGCACCATGCAACCGATCACCTACCACAAAAAATTGAGTAGCAAAACAGGAGTTGCAACTCCGCTTCTTTGTTTATTTCATTATTTATCCCTTTTGTATATCGTACTGAATAACAACTTATCTTAATTGGCCAGCATGCTCTTTTATATTTGTTTGTTCCTTTTGTTTTATCTTTTAAATTAGTTGATCATTCTTGGTTAGGGTTAGTTTGTTTTTTTATTTAAAATAAATAGATTAGTTCTTTAGCATTCTTGAAACTGGCTTGGTAATTTCTACGTAAGTATACACACAAAATTCCCCTAGACATTTTAGTTATTACACAAATTTCCCCTAGACATTTTAGTTGTTACACAAATTTACCCTAGCCATTTTAGTTGTTACACAAAATTCCCCTAGACATTTTAGTTGTTACACAAATTTCCCCTAGACATTAAGTTTATTTGTTATGAGAAGTTTAAAAACCTCTAGATACCCAGTTAGTTGTAGGACCCTTGCTAACCCGATCATAGCAGTTAAGCGAGCACCCCGGGCAATTAATTATTTGTAGCAGGGTAGCTCTTGGCGATGGCTAGGCTGTCCGTGGATAGGCTTACTCAATCTGCAGTGGTCATTTAGACTCACCCAAATGTACGCTACAATACGGTTCAATTTAGGGAAGCGTTTCTCAGGATCTTTTTCACTCCTTGTTACCCAAAGAACTCGCTCGTAAATATGTACCACACTTTTATAAACATTTACGACTTATATCCACACTCTAATTCAACAAATTACGGATTTGGCACACGAGTTAGAAAATCAGGGTTGATGGAAACATTTTTCTCACACCAAGCATTTAATTTGCATAATTCACTTTGTAGAGAATGGCAATCAGACGGAGATTTTAAAATTTAACACACTTTGTGAACATTATATATATTAGTAAATTTCCCCAGATTCTGTCTTGAAAAAAAAAACCAAGATTTGCTTACCATTTTGGAGAGAGGCTTGGTGAAATGTAAGATGTTACTACCTCGTCAAACTTTTTCCTAAAGGCGCATCCCGTTTTTACACTTTCAACAGAGACGTCGCTACAACATAGAATCAAAAAATTACTTAACAATGGTTATTTATTACCACGTTTTTTATGCGAAAACTTGTCGCAAACGACCCACTATAACCAAGAAACAACCTCCAATCATTTCTAAAAATGACATTAGAATTTCTTACGATAAGCTCCTGTCCTCGGTACTTGTCCCAACGACCAGTTTTAATCCACAAATTTGATTGATCTTCTTATTATTAAAAAAACACAATTCGTTATTAATCATCTATAACGGTTTTATTTTTACTACGAACACCTGTTGACAAAGATGTTATTAATCTCCCTCCTCGCGCACACCTTAGTAACGCGTCCCCACAGCGGAGGGAAAATACATCTACCATTAAAAACCCTGAAGTGAGGAACAAAGTTCTCTAGATAAGAGGCCTTCTTTAATTAAGAGTTTCGTCACGGCTGCAAGACGCAAACTGTAGTTGATAATCTAATTAGCGAGCGTAATAGTGCGGTATAGGACCACTTTAGCTTGAGAAGAATGGTTCCTCTGCCCAGCCGACAAATTAGTTGCTGAATCTTGGACCCATCTTAGTTCCACGCCGCTAACTTGTTTATAATTAGAATGCAATTAGGGCTAAAACTAGGACAGCCAACTAACCAAGGTATCTGGTCGTTGTTTAAGATAATAGGCGCTTACATAACAACCCCATCAAAGTCCAATGTTTTTCTTTATACTGCCTAAGCTGTCATCAAAGTTCTGCCAGCAGTGTTCGGCCGGGGGAAAAACAGAATATGATTTTATATAAAGATCTATACCAAAGTGTTTGAAGTCCGTCTTCATGCGGAATTACCGTGTCAAGTGATTTAACAAAGCAACGAAGCAGCGGCGCGGGCCTTAAAAGGTCAAAGGGCATTATTTGTGGGACCCTTTATGTAGCTTGGCAATTCCGTAACCACACTCCTAGAGACATTTGGCCAAAATTGGACTAAATAGCTTCCAAATCGTTGACTCTTGAGAATGCACCATGTTTAGTTCATTTCTGACTTTTGTTTTACGCCTTCAAATTTGGACCTAAAATAAATCATATACCAATTTTGAAAGGATATTCGGCCCAATTTTGATGGTATATTCAACTAAAATTAATAAGATACATTTCCAAAATTAATCAAATTTAGTTGCAAAGTTGGTGGAAAAGCCTAACATTCGTGCAATTGTAGTGCAAATTTAGTCTAAGTTTAAATACATACTTTATGAACAAATAGTTGTCGACTCGTGGCGTATTATTTAACCAAAATTTGACAGAACATATTCTTAAATTGATCAAATATTTGGACCCAAATGCACGATGTTTTGTACTCTTTTTGTACAATAATTTGGGAATGCTAGCTGAACAATTTCGGTTAAATTGACAAACAAAATTAAACAGAGATCTTTTTGAATCTAAACGAAAATTCTGACAACAAATAAATTGGATTTAAAGTCGTCCAATTAAACCGTAATTATATAATTTTAGTATAATTCTAGCCCGATTTTGGAATTAAATAAGTCGTCCAATTGAGTACATGACCTTATTAAAAGTAATTTTTGCTATTTCTTCTGTAACGTACATGTAAGATAATCTTTAGAGTTATACAGGCTGTTGCGAAATTGGTGGTAGGACCGAGTGTCTACGGGTTCTACAGATTATTTTAAGACGAAAATGTACTATGGCATTTTTCTGATTTAGGCCACCGTTTCGAAGTTAAGAACCGATTGATGTATGGACGACCCCTTCATTTAACAAAACTTTTAATACCTTATCGTAAATTAGCCGTTTTGGCACGCGGTGAAATAAAAAAATCGTTCTCGGCGAACGTAAGGTTTTACCATAGATATAGGAAACGTATATAAAGGTCTAGATAAAATATTTGAAAGGGAGTGAATACGAAGGTGACAGCTAGCAGAAACGTCCGACTTCGGTCCGGTGTGGGCTGGTAACTGGGCTTCGGCCCAGGCTAACGGAGAGGGGCCGGGCAAACTGGCCTTTTGGAGTTCCGCCGGGATATCCGGTGCCAACTGTGCCGGGTTATGCGGGCTGCTGTGTGCCCGCCGTTCCCCTTTAGGCGCTCCTTCCAAAGGGCTTGGCTCTCTACCTTTCTAGGTAGGGTGTCGGCTGGCGTTGCCAGAGCATCCGCTTTTATTCCCACTGCTGTGTGCGAAGTGGGGGCTGGTCGACCCATTGCTGCACCTTCTGCTGGGTTGAGTGGCTTGCGTCGAGGGCGTGACCATCAGTAGTGGGGTTCTGCTACCCATGCTGGTTTTGGCGCCTGTCCGGGTCTGTGGACGCTGGCGTAGGGCATAATGATGACAGACCTCCGGTGGTGTGGTTTAAATCTTACCGGGTACACCGGGTTATAAATCTGACACATGTCCAGCTAGCAGAAACGCGTAATTTCTGCAGGCTATCGTTATAAGGCGCTATCTATCGGTAAGAAAGCTCGTGCTATCATCGCGAGGGCCATTGTCTCCTGCTTAAAAACTATACTTAAAGTCACCAACAGATGGTATCTAAAGACTTCACCCTGCGGAAAGGTCAAGCACTTAGTACTAAAATTCTAAGAGAGCTCGCGCTCTTGGTCACGTGCCTTCCTCGGTGTCTGCTAGTTGTCAATTCCGTATTTTATGTTAGGCTTATCTAGACCTTTATATACATTTCTTATATCTATGGGTTTTACAAAATCATTTTGTTGGGACGTGAACGCGCTATTTTTTCGTTACCATGGCGAATATCTTATTTGATTTTCTAAAAGGCGTAGAAAAGTTCATGACATTAGATTTGATAATAGCTCTTTATATAAAATACGAGAGGTCACGTGATTACGTTAGATTCATCGTGCAGTAAAAGCTAGAGAGCGCACGCATATTTTGGTTTTTGTTGAGCTCGCGCGAAAACGCACGAGACCCTCTACACGTAAATATTCGGAAGCGCGCGCGCCAAAAAATAACACTTTTTATACATGTATGCGTATATATGTTATTGACGCGTGTACCGGCATAACATATCAGTGTACTTGTTTTTTGTGTACAAGGCCATAGTAATGATTGCTAAAACCAGTGATGGGTAGTATTTTAAATACTATTTTAAATACTATTTTAAATACTATTTTAAATACTATTTTAAACACTATTTTAAATACTTGTATTTTAAATACTTGTATTTTAAATACTTGTATTTTAAATACTTGTATTTTAAATACTTGTATTTTAAATACTTGTATTTTAAATACTTGTATTTTAAATACTTGTATTTTAAATACTTGTATTTTAAATACTTGTATTTTAAATACTTGTATTTTAAATACTTGTATTTTAAATACTTGTATTTTAAATACTTGTATTTTAAATACTTGTATTTTAAATACTTGTATTTTAAATACTTGTATTTTAAATACTTGTATTTTAAATACTTGTATTTTAAATAGCAATAAGAAAACGGAGTTCGCTCGTCTTTATATAAATGCACTTGGTTTTTCATTCGTAAAAATTAATAAACTCATCATCGCAAAAGATTTTTCATTTTTCCGCGTCCTGTTTCTTGCGAATGAAATTGCTTATTTTAGTTAATTCGGTATTGAAAGTTCAGTTAAATTAAGGGGTCGTCCACACATCAATCATTTCGTTTCTTCGAAACGGTGGCCTAAATCGGAAACATTCCATAGAATATTTTCGTCTTAAAATAACCCGTAGACGCTCGGTCCTAGCACCAATTTCGTAACACCGTGTATATTTTTTAATTATAAAAGGTCAACGTCAATTATCAGTGAAAAATCTTAACGTACTTTTGACCATCGAGGTGAACGTACTCCCCTTTAATAACGGCCCTCCTCAAGTCGGCACTAGCTTTCCATGAATTGTAGGCTGCCACAAATGCGCTTTGAGCATTAACATACGTTTTCAAAACTCCGTTGTGGCGTAAAGCATCACGAAGCACACTGACATTAACTTGATTAATACAGCTAGCACGTGAAATGACACGTGGTATGAGCATAGAGATAGGAAATAAGTAGAGGCCCAAACGGGGGAAAACAACAGTTTGTTTCTGTTATGGAGGTTTCATCACCCACCCGTGACATGTGTTATAGGGAAGAAGTACGTAGCGCCACCATACCGTTCTGGAGGAACTAAAATAGGCGGTAGATACAAACGGCCACTTTTGAAAACCAAACTTTTTAGGCTTCAAGGAAGTTTATGTAACTTTTAAGTCTTTATTATCATAAATAAAGATAATTATTTTGAAGTTGGAAATATAACGATTTTTACATAAATTTTAATTTTACAATTTTGAATGAATTATAATTATAATTTTGTAAATTTAAATACATCTGAAAATGGTTAAAACTTGTGAATTTAAAAACTGCAAAAGCCAATCACCAAAAGACAAAATATCATTTCATAAGTATTGATAATTATACCATTTAAATCATTTTTTATACTCTCCCATTATTATGCTAAAGACTTCCTCAAGTTAACCTAATTTGGCGTTCAAAATGGCTTAAAGCCATTAATCGGTCAAATTTGAAACCAGGACCTAACAATTTTGTCTGTGGAAAACACTTTAACGAAAGTGACTATCGTGTTGGGAAAAATCTAACGCGTAAAGATTAAAGTACTAAACGGATATGCAATTCTTTAGGTGACAGTAGAAACAGAAAAATCGGATTTTCCCTTGAGATTGGACAAAACCGGGACAAAAGTAAACAATTATAAGCGTTTAATAATATTCGTGATATCGGTATATACAAAAACAGTTTTATAGCAAAACTACAGTGTGTCAGAATTTATAGCCCGGTGTACCTAGTAACAGAGACCATACTACCGGAGGCCTATCATCATAGTGCCCTACGCCAGCGTCCACCTAGCCCGGACAGGTGACAAATCCAGCATGGGTAGCAGTACCCTACTACTGATGGTCGCACCTTTGACGCAAGCCACTCAACCCAGCAGAAGGAGCAGCAATGGGTGGACCAATCCCCACTTCGCACACAGCAGTCGGACTAAGAGTGGATGCTGTAGCAACTCCAGCCGACATCCTACCTACACAGGTAAGGAGTCAAACCCTTTGGAGAGAGCTCCTAAAGGGGAACGACGGAAACACAGCAGTCCAAGTAACACGGCACAGCCGGCACCGGAGATCCCGGTGTTGTTCCAAAAGGCCGGGAAACTGGACCGCCATGCCCTCATACGGAGGCCCGCCGCCCCACAGCAGGCTACCCAATCCACCGAGGCGGCCAGTTTGCACGGACCCTCTCCGTTAGCCTGAGCCGAAGCTTAGTATCCAGCCCAAACCTGACCGAAGTCGGAGGTGGAGATAGGACCATTTGATCGAAGCTAGCTTCTCCCAGTGTGCCACCACCCTTATGGGTTACAAGAGCCGGACCCCGACTCCCCGGTAAAGCCACCAGCTATTGCACACTCCGACCCATTTAGGGCCTAGCAAAACTACAGCAAACATGTCAGTTCAGAGACACCCGAGATAAATAATATATCATCTAACATCTGTAGCATGGAAATATTAAAACTGCCAACAATGTCTGTGGATGTCCAAGATGAAATGTTCTATGGTCTCGACACTCTCGAGATAGTAGTGTCATCCTCAGATAATGAATACACAGAAGTAAATAGCTGCCCTAATAATTAATATTCCGTGATTAATGTTGTATGAAATTTGTAGTCAGAACGAATGGAATTTCAATCTTCTGAAATGGACGAGATTGAAGGTGATACAACACAAGTGCTTTTAGATTCAATGAACGAAGAGCTTAGCGTTGTCACTGATACCAAGCACAATAATGTATCTAGTTCAAATTTAAATAATAGTGAGGTTCATTTAGTAATGTCACGTTAATATATTTCAGCCATATTTCAGTAGCGTTGTTCTCTTACCGGTTTTTAAAGAAACCTCAACTGTTGAGGTCAGGAACAAGAATAAGACACGAATTTATACATATCTAGTGTATCCATAAGTTTGTATATTAATATCAAATTTATTCATTAGAAATCATGCCAAACATCAATGCACTGGGTTGCACTCCAAAACGCTCTTGAAACTGAAAAACATAAAGTTAGATTGCTGGAAAAAGAATTTCATGTTAGTAAGCAAGCACAGAAGCGCAATAATTTTAAGCTATCATCTCTCAAAAATGGTCTTCACGAACTGAGAAAGAGAAAGCTTTTATTAGAAGAAATTGCTGTGGATATAGACGAACGATTTGGTCCAACTTCAGTCGAATTGTTTAAATTTTTGCGCCAAACTGGATTGAAAAATAACAGAAATCAGCAATACCCTCACTTGCTCCGAAGCTTTTCCATGACTGTTCATTTTTATTCTCCGAAACCATATGATTTCTTGAGAAAAAACCTTTGTTTACCACATCCCAACACTTTACGATAATGGACAAACAAAATCGATGGCCAGCCTGGATTCACAGCAGAAAGTTTTAACTATATTAAAAATAAAGTTGAAAAATCAGATCACCAACTTGTACTAGCATTATCTATGGATGAAATTTCAATCAAGAAACATACCGAATGGACGGGACAGGAATTTTCCGTATACATAAACTTGGGATTGGACCACAATAATCAAGACACAGACGAAATTGCTACATCAGCCCTTGTATGTCGGTGGCTATCAATGGCCATTGGAAAGTCCCCGTAGTATACTTCCTAGCCCATGGCACCCCTAGCTCTGTGTTGAAAAATCTCGTAACAGAGTGCCTATTCAAAATACACAAAACAGGGGCTAAATGTATCGCTCTAGTGTGCGACGGACTGCGAAGTAATATTGCAATGGCTCACTTGCTAGGTGTTGTCATAACAGAAGAATTTATCCATTGTACTTTTCCAAACCCTGGTATAAAAGCTAACTTATTTTGTGGCGCAATAAGAACTTCAGATTTATAAATATTTTCTTTTCAGCGGATCCAAGTGAAAGAGTCCATTTTGTTCTAGATGCGTGCCATATGTTGAAACTTTTGAGAAATTTATGGGAGCATTTTGGTATTTTAATTGACCAGCGAACTGGTGAAGTAAGAGAAAATCACATTTGAATGTGGTAAATTTTTACCTGATGACGTATGTAATTATTAGCAAATTCAATGGGCATACATCTCCATACTTCAAAGTCATCAAGAACACGAGGGTTTAACACTGGCCAACCAACTTACAAAATTCCACATAAAATTTAAAACCCAAAAAATGAAAGTTAACTTGGCCGCACAAACCATTAGAAGCTCAGTGGCAAAGAGCATTGAGTTCTTGAAGGAGGCTGGAGATCCAGTTTTTCATGGAAGTGGCCCAACATCCAAGTTGATTTCGTCCATTGATAGGTATACATACAAGTATTAACTTACTAAGCAGCTTTTATCTACATTTACACTACCTTTCTTAACTTTTCGTTCACAGATTTTTTGATATTTTAAATTACAGAAACCCGTGGGCAGGGCCGGATTAACCAATAGGCCGAATAGGCCTGGGCCTAGGGCACCAAGCCTACAAGGGGCACCAAGAGGATTCGAAAAAAATAAAAGTACAAAACTTTAATCATTTGCTTTTCACAAAATATTTTCCTGAGTTATTTTAGTAAATGCGTCCACCCCTATGAACCTAAAACGTTTGATTGTCACATTCTCTGACGGACTGTGGTTTAGCCCTTGACGACGGACGACATACTAAATCTGGCAGCAATATGAATTTTCCTTCCATTTCTCAATTATAAATTGAGGGAGCGCCTAGCTCGCTTCACTCGCTATTGAAAGGGGGGCACCAAAATTAGCTTGGGCCTAGGGCCCCATAAAGTCTTAATCCGGCCCTGCCCGTGGGCTAAAGGTTTCAAGGCCTCAATTCGGCCCTGTAACTTGGAACGAGCCAAACTTGATATCATGAAAACAAAGGAACTTCTGTTCAACTTGACAGATGTAGAAAGCAACTTTATTTTTCAAGGCCCGAGGAAGACAGCCATTATTGGTTTTGAGTGACAATTCAGTGTGTTGGATATTGCGGAGAAATACGTTGTTCCTACTGATGCACCACTAAAGTATAATTTTTAAAAATATGCTTAAGTTATTTTGATCAACAGTAGATTTTTTAAACCAAATATTAATTTTTAAGGTACCTTTAAACCTACAAATTGTCTCAAGACCATTTAGAATTGTATTTTAATACAATTCGACAGAGAGGAGGGTGGAAGGACAATCCTACCAGTAGGAAATTTACAGCAGCCTACAAAAACACAATAGTTACAAAAATTGTCCCAAATTAGTGCGATGCTTTAGTCAAAACCAACATTTCTTCTGAGATTTCGAAAGAATCTTTAGATGAAGAAATAGACGAGTTCATAATGTTTAGAACTGATGAAACATCAACATCAAACATATTCAGAGAAATTATAGTTCATTATATGGGTGGTTTTGTAATTAAGAATTTAAGAAGAGAATTGAAATGTGAAACCTGTTTGGCTGCCTTGGATAAAAGACGATCCCCACTATCCAATCACGATTATTCAACTGACCCTACCAAACTGCTCCTTCTTTTAAAAGATAATGGTGGAATATGTCACCAGTCCAATAGTGTTATTAAGATTTGCAGCTTAACTGAGAAGGCTTTGAGATATATTGGGCCAATAGTGTAGGGAGCTGTTGGCTCGCGTGGCATGCAGGGTTTGCCACCACCCTCCTACGCATTGTAACCCGGCCACCTGAGTTAATGGCTTTAAAAGTCGCTTGATGGCTCAGGCCTAAGGTGGTTCCTTGGGTATTAGCCTAGCTGATTTAAACACAGTAGCGAAAAACATGAACCTGAAAATTGAAATTTTGGTGATGAGCGAGTTAGTCACAGAGGATATTTTCCCAACTTTAACAGATCATATGTTCGACGATGAGCTTGGTTAAAAACAACATGTTAATGCCTTGATGAAACTTTATGTAAATATAAGATTAAGAAAAATCAGCCGAGACATCAACGATAGTCTAAAGAAAGAAGCAATACGAAGAAAACTCACCAAACTAATTCTTTTCCAAGGACAATAATTTTATTAATCCAATTTATTTTTCTTCTTTGGATTTTGGCTGCCATCCCAGTCTTTTCACACATTTTAGAAATTAATATATCAAAATTTATTTAAGAGAAATATTGTAAATATATTCTTACGATTGATAATTTTATTTAATCTAGAAAATTAGTGACTAATTTACCTTTTTTCTCTCGAAAAATCGACGTTCTTCCTTTGTTTACATTCTGCAATGACTTCGTGGAGCCCAGCTGTTTGCCATAAGGGGAGTTTAGTTTCTTAGATAACCGTTTGTGGCGCCACGAGTTTTCTTCCCTATAACGCATAACTCGCGAGGGGGGATAGCACCGTGGAACAAACCATCAGATTTCAGTGGGCCTCTACTTATTTTCCTTCGCGAAGGGGGTCGTCCGCTTCTAGAAGGTTCTAGTGCAGTTAATGCAGGCTTTTGGAGAGCTTGTTTACGTTTCACTATATATTGTTTTTGGTTTTTCGACAGCGATGCGAAAGCTAGCTGTCGGAAGGCGCGCAACGGCAGACGGGGACATGGCGCATTTCTTCTCGGTGGTTCCTGTCGCCTATTTGCTCTACTCTTCCCGGGAAGATAAACATCAAATAGTCAACGTTCCTGTGGAACTACTACTAATACTACTACTACTACTAATACTACTACTACTACTACTACTACTACTATTACTACTACTACTACTAATACTACTACTACTACACCTACACCGCTCCCAGAGGAATACTTTCATCCCCCTTTCAGGAGGGTTGAAAATATAAACACACATTATATAAAAAGTAGCTTGTAGGTCCTGGCTCTCGAAAATATTACTACTTGGCAATTTCCTTGAAGAGGTTTTATTGAAGCTTCTAAAGTATGGCTCCTGAACCCAGTAGGCATTTCTCTTCAATGGTTTCGTTTAAAATTTAAAATCTTGCGTCAAAATACAGAGCATTTTAGACCATCGATATACCGAAACCAATTTTGATTATTGGGAGTCTGCCAGTTAAGCCCATTTAAGCGCTTTTAGCCGATTTGTTGTCTGATTTTCAGATTAAAAATCTACATTCTTCTAAATGTAGTAACAATTTGTTAAAATTTTAATTTTAGTAGGCACTCGTCAATTCTACTCCATGCTTATGCTTGCAGTAAGAAATTTAATTTTAACTGAGATTTTATGTCGATTCGCGGTACCCCATAATCCGCGTGAAAAAGTGATTCTTCGCTATTGCTGTATCAATGTGAGCGCTAGGGACTTAATTATTGGCCTTAAGCTGTCTCTCACGCCATTGGTGATATTTTGCCCTCATAGTCGTTGACGAACTTTTGGGCAATAGGGCCTAGAAGTTGGGTATTGGCTGAACCACCCATCATTAGGTTAGATTTTTTAAAAGAGGTAACACACAACAGACGGGAAGGTTAGATTTTTTAAAAGAGGGGAAACACAACAGAGGGGAAGGTTAGATTTTTTAGAAGAGGGGAAACACAACAGACGGGAAGGTTAGATTTTTTAGAAGAGGGGAAACACAACACAGGGGAAGGTTAGATTTGTTAAAAGAGGGGAAACACAAAGAGGGGAAGGATATATTTTTAAAAGAGGGGAAACACAACACAGGGGAAGGTTAGTTTTTTTAAAAAAGGGGAAACACAACAGAGGAGAAGGTTAGATTTTTTAAAAGAGGGGAAACACAACACAGGGGAAGGTTATATTTTTTAAAAGAGGGGAAACACAACAGAGGGGAAAGTTAGATTTTTTAAAAGAGGGGAAACACAACACAGGGGAAGGTTAGATTTTTAAAAGAGGGGAAACAACACAGGGGAAGTTTAGATTTTTGAAAAGAGGGGAAACAACACAGGGGAAGGTTAGATTTTTTAAAAGAGGGGAAACACAACACAGGGGAAGGTTAGATTTTTTAAAAGAGGGAGAGTACAACAAAGTGGCAGGCTAGGATTTTTAAAAGAGAGGAAACACAACAAAGGGGTAGGTTATGATTTTTAAAAGACAGGAAACACAACAAAGGGGTAGGTTATGATTTTTAAAAGACAGGAAACACAACAAAGGGGTAGGTTATGATTTTTAAAAGACAGGAAACACAACAAAGGGGTAGGTTATGATTTTTAAAAGACAGGAAACACAACAAAGGGGCAGGCTAGGATTTTTTAAAGAGGGGACACACAACAAATTATTTTTGGTTTAAAACAATTTAAATTAATAAAAGTTAATTAAATTATTTCATGGAAACCTTATAATATCTTATTACAAAAATTTAGCTCGAAAACGCTGGTTCCAACTTTTGTGACGTCGTAGTATTTACAACCGCGGGTTTTTGGTCGATTCGGGTCGTATTTTAAAGGCGAGAGCTTCATTTCCAGTAGTCTTGGGTTCACGATTAACAGCGGATGTTAAGAAGATTTAGCCGCTTACTGTTATCAGAAAAAATACTGTAAAGTCTGGCCCTTAAAACCTTGTTAAGGTGGAGGGATGGATGATCGTGGTAACGCCGTCTCCAGCGACAGAAATTGTCATATCCAAGAAAGGTATTGAAGCGTCCGACATGTTGGAAAAAGGCCCCAGGAAAGGAATCAAGGTGGAGATTAGTATATACGCAATGTTAATTTAAAAGGAGCCACCTATGGACTGCATTGTAAAGGATTATAAAATTAGCGAATAAGTAGATAAGTCATTAAGAAAAGGGATAATAAAGCTAAACCCTAAACGGTACTGACGAGTCCCAAATAGGACTAAACCGGTCCACCGTTGGAATTTCTGGTTATTTTATTTAATTTAACTTAGTTTTTCACTCGAAGATCTATTTGGTCCGAGTTTCGCGTCTTTTTGTTTGCTCGAAGACCTATCGGTACGAGCTATTAGTAAGTTTTTAAATTTCTTCAAATTTGTTTAGGGTTTAGCTTTATTATCCCTTTTCATAATGGACTAATCTACTTATTCGCTAATTTTATAATCCTTTATAACCATACAGCGTGTTTTTTTTTGCTCGAAAAAGTGATTTTTTTCACAAACTATGTTTTCTAGAAAGTTGATATTTGTACTGTTAAATTTACGTGCCGGGGGACACTTAAAATTTAAATTTTAACCGCTAGGTGCTATAAGAAAATTGTCAATGAGAAAATTGTAGAGCGTCACCGAAAACGTACAAATAGCGTTGGGGCGAAAAAAAATAGATGTCTTTTTCACTGACAAAATACGACTTGGAAAAGTGACAAGTTGGGCAAGCTAAAATAACTTTTTTTGAATTCCATTGGGAGAGTAGTGTAACTTTATGAAAGTCAGAAATTTGTTAATCTGGTGTTTAATGCAATAAAACTTTTTCAAGCTAAAAAAAACACCCTGTATATGAATATTTGTGTGGTAAGATGTATATTATATTATATTATATTATTTTACAGGAAAAAGCTCAGCTACGGTGGAGAAAACGTGAGCTTGGGAAATTTTCTGTCGATGGATATATGACTTACTTTTATAACCCCATCGGTTGAAGAGTTTTGTAGCATACGGCGGTAATAGTTAGTGTAGGGAGCTGTTGGTTCACGTGGCATGCGGGGCTTGCCACCACCCTCCTACGCATTGTAGCATGGCCACCTGAATTAATGGCTTTAAAAGTCGCTCGCTGACTTGGGCCTAAGGTGGTTCCTTGGGTATTAGCCTAGCTGATTATTATTATCCTTGAAAAAAGCAAATGACCAACTTTTGAGCCTCCGATTGCCGAAATTAGTTTTGGGATATCGAGCGTCTGTAATGCCTCGTAACTTATCGTATTTAGTTAACATTTTAACCTTATCGTTTGAAGATGTTCAGAACGGTGGCGGGGCCGGATGCGTACCAAATGAAAGTGGCCACAAATCCCCATTTTGCTACGCTAGCTGTGATATTTAATTTCTATTATTTTTTTATAATCCTGAATAATTATTTATGATTCAAATTGTGTTTGTGATGTGCATGGATTTATTAAACTTTGACTCTGAATAGCTCTATTTCAAAAAATATTAGTGATAGAATTTTGGAATTTTTTTGTAGCTGGAATTAACCTTTGTAAACAAAACAGTCTTACAATTAACGTTTTGACTCGACGACTGGTTATAATATTGATGTACAGGCTTATTTGAAAACAATTCAAAGTTAAATTATTTGTTTCAGGTTTTTATTTAAGAGCTACAAAAATTAATTATGATTATTAAAATAATATGTGTACTTATACATTTTGATTTACTAGACAATAAAAGAAATGTTTGAAACGCTGTCATCTCTGTCATTTGCTTATTTCATCATCTTCATTGGACATTTCTGTGAAAACATCAATGTTAAAAATTCCACATTTATTCATAGTTAAATAGAATTTTCTAGGCGCATTTGTTTAAAGCACAATTTCATCTCCTAGGCCTTTGCATTTCAAACAGTCTAGGTTAAGTTCTCGTAACGTCATAAACACCATATCATAAGGTTTGCTTGGCTAAGAGAGCTTTATGAGGCTTCGGTTGATAACAAATTATGCCTTGCACTAAGAACATACGTAAGTAACTGAGAACGTACTCGCGCAAGAAAAATCCGAAATTTCAATTGGAAATTTACTTACAATGCTAATCCTCCAAACAGTTATTAAGAATTTAAAATATTCTTTAGTATTTACCATGAATTAAAAAAAATTGTTTTATGAACTAAATTAAGATTTAAGTAGCTTTTCCTAAAGTAACCTTGCAATTCTTCTCGAAAGATAAAGTAATTCCTTCTCCAACTGATACTAGATGTCGTTATACATCTAGGTTTGCTATATTAGAGTACGTTAGGTAGACTCGTACTTTCTCAGTTAACTGTACAGCGTAAATTAATAGTGTCATACAAAGCGATCTTTCGTTTCCAGCTTCGTCATACATAGCGTCGCCTTTAAAACAAAACCACGTAACTTGGTTTTGTCAAAATTGACATATTTAGATTCTACACCCCAATTTACGTATATAACATTAAAAACATTAATAGGTTGCAATTGGATTTCTTTTTTTAAATCGAGAAAACATTTAAACGTATCTTTGATATTCACAACTTCTTTCGCGCAAAAGCACGTATCTTGCTTATTTTCAGCTCCTATCTCACTTCATGACGCAAAACCACGTATCTCTAAAAATTCCCCTTTAGCAAAATATTTTTTAAATTAAAATCCTCATAAATTCAATAATGAAACGAAATTATTTAACTATAAAATTAACTCGCGTGTAAAAACCTAACACGCGATTTCATAAGTCCCTGCAAAATTAAAAAAATAAATTTTTCTCAAAAAGGCCACCAAAAAGATACGTGGTTTTGTTTTAACGGCGACGATATATCGTAAACTGTTTCTGTGACGCCTTTTTCCGGTTCAAAATGAACTATCATCAGTCAATGTGAATAATGCCAACTAATTTACCTGGAACGCCTCGATAGTTGGTCGTAGAATGTCTTCCGTGGGAAATTGTTTCTGTCTTTCCTCTAGAATGCACCTTGCCAGAGCATCCTAAATTTCGGAATAGTTTGAAATAAAAATTAAAATAATATAAGAAGTGAGTCACAGGCTGGGATTTTCTTCAACTTTAAAAAGCAAACCTCATTTCAAAAACTCTTAAAAATAAAACTAAAAATATCCCCAATGTCGGTTAAAATACCATTAATTATATTTATGGGGTAAAGCTGGTTTCACACTCGACGGAAAATGTGCCGGAAAGACGATAATAAACGCCGAGCTGAAAATTGATTCCCATTCGATATACCGCTAACGTTCAACTTTACGCTGCTAATTTTCCGTCGAGTGTGAAACCAGCTTAAAGGTGTTTTTTTCCAACGATTATGATATCTCAGTGGCATTAGCTCGGAACCTGATAATAAAATTTTACTTGAAAATTTGTGGTTTTAACATAATATTTTCTTCATTCACCGGTGAATAGAGGGTGTCTTTCCTAAATAATTTGAGTAATTTGCCAAAATGCGGTTCAGTTGAAAAAAAAAAAGATTTCGATGACCTATTTTTTAAGAACCATTTTTTTAGGGAAATTTCTAAGAAACATTTGGCCAAGTAATTTATTTGTGAAAATCAAGGCATCTTCTTACCCCGTATTTTGGTCTCCTTCGGTCCGCTCCTGAACTGACCAGGGTTGTTGATATTTTTTATTTAAATCGGATTTTTTTTATTTAAATCGGATTTTTTTTATTTAAATCGGATTTCTTTGATTTTAATCGATTTTTTTATTTTAATTAATTTTTGGGTTTTTGTCACTTTTTAAAAGCAATATATGGGCTTATTGCTATTAGTTATTATTTTTCTATCAATAGTAGACAGTTTTATCATTTAAAAAAAATTATTCCAAGAAATAAGTATATATTTATCACAGTATTAACTTATTACTGTATATAAAATATCACATTTTCAATCTGATAAAAAAGCAGTAGTCTAATAGAATGACAAAAATAGTCTAAAATATAATAATTTAATAATAAATAAATCATTTATGGAAATTTAATACCTTTTAAACAATCTTTTATAGAAACTGATTTAAATCAATGATTTAAAAAAAATCATTTGATTTAAATTGCGACTTAAATCAACTTTATTCAAATCAAACAACCCTGGAACTGACTCAACCCAGTTATTATGTTTGGACCTACCCACAGTTCCCGTTCAAAGTTCAGTTATCCTTGTGCCTTCTTGTTTGAAACTGAAACTTTCTTAATTTTATGGTTTATCTCAATAGTTACAATAATAATAATCAGCTAAGCTAATACACAACGCGCCACCATTGGCTTAAATTAACCAGCGACTTGTAAAGCCAATTACTAGTGGCCGGGTTAGAATGCGTAGAAGGGTGGTGGCAAGCCCTTCATTCTTAGCGAGCCAACAATGAATCTTTTGAGCGTTATTTTACCCGTTTGCAGAAAATCAGTTAGATGATCTGCAACACATTATACTTGAATAGATAAATACTTTTTGCCCTATCCCAAAAAGCTTACTTAATTTTTAACGATATTATATTTTATTTAAATGAAATAAAGGTTTTGGTCAGAAATGTAGCTCTGGACAAATGAGATCAGGGTAAGAGTAATTACTAAATGAATTAAACCAAAAAATGCCATCTTCTTACTTCCATGGGTTCGCCGGATGATCGGCAGACGGCTTCCAGAATCGGCTTAGCTTGAAGACTGGGAACAATATATTTTCTGCAGGGTACGAATTGCTGAAAAAAAAGGATTTAAAATGAACATTAATTCTATGTAACGAAAATTCGTGATGATTAAATGATAAAAAGTTTAATCATGATTTAATATCTTTAATCGCGTCCTATTCATTTCAATCCCTCCGAACCATTTCAATCAGGATTTCATCTTTTAATCGTGATTTAATCATTTCAATCAGGATTTGATCTTTTAATCGTGATTTAATCATTCCAATCAGATTTCATCCTTTAATCGTGATTTAATCATTTCAATCTCAATTTAATAATTTTTATTTATATTTAGTTATTTTTATCTCTATTTAATCATTTTATCTATATTTAATCATTTTTATCTATATTTAATCATTTTATCTATATTTTATCATTTTTATCGATATTTAATAGTTTCAGTATCAAATTAATAATTTTAATTTAGATTAAATCATTTTAATCTCATTATAATCATTTTTATCTATATTTAATAGTTTCAGTATCAAATTAATAATTTTAATTTAGATTAAATCATTTTAATCTCATTATAATCATTTTTATCTATATTTAATAGTTTCAGTATCAAATTAATAATTTTAATTTAGATTAAATCATTTTAATCTCATTATAATCATTTTAATCTCAATTTAATTCCATTCATATCATTTAAATCATTTTAATCTCAATTTAATAATATTAATCTCAATTTAATCATTTTATTCTCAATTTCATCATTCTAATCTCAATTTAACCATTTTAATATCAATTAATAGTTTTAATCTCTACCTAAGCATTTCAATCCCAATTTAATCATTTCAATCAGAATTTAATTTTTTTTCGTCATTAAATAATTAAATCACGATTCAATCCATTTAATCATGATTCAATCTATTTAATCATTATTTAATGAATTTAATCGTGATTCAATCCATTTATTCATGGTTTTATCCATTTAATCAGGATTCAATCCATTTACAACCCTGTTGCTATGACTGTATTAAAATGATTACGTAATAGATTACAGAATTAGCACTAGCAAAGGCTGTACTCGCTGTAATCGGTGTACAGAATTTGAGGAAGTAGTTAGCCCCTGTTAAAACATATTTTTTCCCACTTCATATTGGCTCAGTTACTTATAACAAACAAAATTGTATTTTTTCGCATCTGATATGTATTATCGTATTTTCGTTTTTTTATTGCCTAAAAATCCAGAGCTAAAACAAATGTATAAATAATATTCGTTTATAATATTGTCTTTAAAAATAGACACGCGCTGAGGAGATACAACTTTCCAGTATCAATTTTTCGCACGCTTTTTAGTCGACGGTTAAAGTTTGAATTTTCACGCGTTTTGAAATAATATTTTTTTGAAGAATAAAAAAGAGTCGTTATGAAGGTTTTGACTTGAATAGGAGTCTTATTTTTTTGTTGGAGTCCAGATTCACTGGGAATTATATTCCGACTACTATTTTTCTTGGGAACCTTTAGATATTCTCAGTACTCGCATCGTTTTAGTTGAAACTCATATTTAGTCGCGTTTTCACAGACCCTCGAGGTAAGGTTAGGCAAGGCTAGGTTCGGTTGAGTTGCGTTGAGTTGGGTTTGGTAAGGTTAGCAGGGTTGCCACACGTCAGGGAAAAGTCAAGGAATTTTAAAATGGGCCTAAAAAGTCACAGAAATGTCAGGGAATTTTAAGAATTGGTAAAAATTCAGGGAAAAGTCAGGGAATTCAATTTTATCTTGGCACTTTTGGAAGGTAATTTTACTCTAGATCTAAGATAAATTCTACGATTATCATTTATTTCCTTGAATGTTTGGCTAATTTTTTCAGCATTGCAATAACCTTTTTACTGAAATATAAGTCCATCTAAATTTATTAACTTCTGATAAAAGTAAAATATAAAAGAAAAATTTTGGCCTTAATAAGTCAGGGAAAATCTCTTAAAATGGTCAGGGAAAACAGGGAACCGAATAGTAAGGGATTTTGAATCTGAAAATTTTGTGGCAACCCTGGTTAGGTTGAATAAAATGATATTTAATTATTACATATTAAAAATGCTTCGTAAAATTATTTGAAATCCGCCAAAATTGTAGGATTCGGTCGAATGGGAATTCGGTTGTATGAGAAACAAGCTTTAATACTCGGAACTGAATGGCTTTATCAATGTCAAGAAACGGAAGCAAAAAAGCCATATAGAATAACCCCAAACCTGCAACACACTCGCGCATTACGGGAAGTACGGGCTGATCCATGAGACAACGTAATGCCTTGGCCTATTTCAACATATTTTTGGAGGTCATAGCCAGCTTCTCCATTTGAGGAAGACTTACATTTAGATTGAAGTATTTGTTCGTCTGTCCGAAGCACTGGACGAAATCATGAAACTGCCCTTCGGTCGCACTTTTAGCTAAATTAAAAAGAAAAATAGACGTTTTACGAAAATCTATATGACATCTTAGAACGATACATTGAAATTATAAAATATCTTAATCGGGTTATTTGCGTTCGTAATTAAAATTAATTCATAATCAACTTTAATGTTAATTTTGCGGCTTAAGTGCTGCGTAAAAATGTTGTTAGCCAATTAGTGGAGAATCTCTTCTTGCTGATGCTTAAAGGCCTAGGTTTTCTTCGGCCTGTCACCCTTTAAATTTACTTTCCTTCCAAACAAATACCCTGGTGGTAGGCCAACGTGCTCGGTGGTTGGCCTACCACCAGGGTATTTGTTTGGTAGAAAAGTAAATTTAAAGGGTGACAGTCAGAAGAAAACCTAGGCCTTTAACGGAATGAGTTCAGTGACACAAATAATAATCACCTTTCTTCAGGACAAAGATGAATTAATTGGTCAAGTTCTGTGAACTGTTGCCAGTCACAAAAATTGGCAATTCGAGATGTTTCATTTTCAAATTGGTTTCTAACTAAATTATCAATTTACTTAACTAATTACGGGATACACTAATTAATTATATTAACCGGCTCGTTTTCCATAGATTTACGCCTTCAAAAATACTTACTTAATAATATTTTTTGAACATTTCGTAACGTTTCTGACAATTTGTATGCCATTTTAGCATATGTCAAAATAAAAGTGTCATTTATTTTGATACGCCCAAATGGAAACTTTCCATAAAAATGACACGAAGTCAACAAGCTCATTAATTAACTATTCAGAGTGCTTTGTCTCGTTTGGACAAGTTATTTCTTACGCAAACTACTTAAGGTAGAAATTAAGTAAATACACCGCGGGGACAATTATTGGTGAAATTTCATCGTTTTCTGAAAATATTTTCACACTATTCGATGGAAAAAGACTTATTTTTCACAGAAAAATGCGACATGAAAAATTGAATAGAACTTTGGGCCAAAATAAACTTATTTGATCCGGGAAAGCGATAGTCAGGCACTTTATTACCAAAGCATAGAGTACTAATCTAAAATTGCATTCAGAATTTTTGTTGCGAACGTTTTTTATCCTTTAAAAAACTTGGAAAAGGATTTTGAAACATCTAAATAGACATAAATGGTTTGAAGTTCACGTACATTTTTGGTATTTAAATGTAAATCACTTTTTGTTTAGCATCATCGAGATCGTCAATCTTTCAAATTCTGGTACGTTATTCATGAGCGGAACCACCGAAATTGCGGCCCTGTGCTTTGGGGAAGGAGGCCGAAATCCAAGAATAGTGTGTGAGACTTTTCAAGTGCGGCATCCAAACCGAATGCTATCCCTAAATGTAGTAAATCGAGCTGTCAGTGACTTTCAACAGTTTGGTAATGTAGAACCTAGGTTTCGTGGATTGGGCCAGCCTAATTTTGAGAAAACTGTTCTTGCATATTTTGCCGCGTACCCCCGGAAAAAGTTGCCCGACCTCGAGTGCTGATTTAGGTTGCAGTAAAAACCATGTTTGAAAATAAAAGTACCCTCCAAATAGAGCTACGCTTCCCCAGGACTGATTCAAAGACTTCTGCAACTGGCTCAATGCGGCAAACAACGATCCCCAATTTACGCGCCATGTTCTCTTCACCGACGAATGTTATTTTTCTAGAGATGGACCTTTCAACCATCAAAATAATCACCTATGGTATAGGACAAAACCCAAAATGGGGATTCGAACATCATCACCAAGTTCAATTTCAGCGCTTAAATGTTTGGGTTGGACTTGTAGGAAATCGTTCGATTGATCCAGTGTTCTAGCCTCAAAATCCCCACATTAAGACCTATTTGAGATTTTTACAGCTTGCAGATGAAATCGACGACATTCCTTTACTGAAAGACGTAGAATTTGGTTTCAGTAGGATGGCGCCCCACCACATTATCACAGAGAGGTGACTGAATTCCTGAACAACGAGTTTCCTCACAGAGGGATCGGAAGATAAGGTCCAGGTCTTTGGCCTGCAAGGTCTCTAATCTGACACTTCAAGACTTTTTTATATGGGGATTTATCAACGGGTTAAAAAATAATTTTTCAAGAAACGTGGAAATATTTTCAGAAAACGATGAAATCTCACCAATCAAGGTCCCTTCGTGTATTTGCTTGCCTATAAAAATTTCCAATATCTACCTTGAATAGTTTTCGCAAAAAATCACTTGTCCGAACAAAAAGAACAACCTGTATTGTAAAGCCCGCATTTGCACTCGCCAATGTAGGCTTCGTCCCTAACAGCCTTTCCCTTTACTTCAGAGAGCTATCTCGTTGTTTTGGGTGAACGCTACTGGAAAAGCCCAAGATGACTCATCCTCGCTCGCGTCGTCCACCTTCGGAGACACTTACTGTTGCACCACAGTGAGTCCGCAAATATTTCTTGGCGGGCTTCCTTCTCCAGCCAATTAGGTTGGAGACCGGTAGCGTCATCCGAGGGGCCCGCTTTATAAGGGATGTCGGGACTCCGACCTAACCAGTCAAATCTTTTCTATTCTCTCTTCTAGAGAAAGTTTAGTTGCCATGATTTGTTATCGTTGGTAAATATATATATTATTATTAATAAAGAGTATTTTACCGTTTGAATCTCGTACATGGTTTATACATAAGCCGACAATTTCCAGGCTTCACAGTATATAAAACCTAATTCGTAGAATTCTGTTCAATATAATACATCAGTTTTCGAGCGAAAACATTTATTTTTAATTTTCAATTTTACAAGGACATTAATTTTGGTGACGCCCTATTTTATAAAATCTTACTTTTATCATTTATCCTTATAACGATCGATTGATCAAGAACTTCCTTATCATTATACTCCGTTAACTGCCAAACTCTAAACCCTATTTTTATATTATGCATTATATTATGCATTGAATTAGAAAATGATTTGCATGCGTGGGTTTTTAATTATATTGAGAGATAAATTTAATACCACTTGTTGTCAAAAGTAGATCAAATGTAAATTTTATGTTGTTATCTATTTTTTCAATTGTTTCTAGAATAAACTTTTCCGATGAATCTGTATCTTTTACTATCAAAATATCATCCATATATCGGTTATATAGTCTTAGATATGGCCAAATTTTGTCGATTTCTAACATTTTTCCTCAATTGTCGCTAAATATAAATTCGCTATCGCTCCTGATAAGCAGCATCTCATTGCTAAACCTGTCTTTTGTTGAATTTTTTTAGCTTATTTTTAAACACTTCCAACGCGTTTTTAACTGGTATAATAGATATAATATATTTATCATATCTAGACTAGCTAGCTCATAATTTTCAGTTAATTATAATTTTTTTATGTTTTCAAACAGCTTTATCGTTTTTTACGGTTCTATTATTTCAACCAATTAATGGTTTTATAATACTGTATAAAACATTTTCAGTTTTACTTTACTGATAATAAACTTCTCTTATATACTTAATGAGATGTGATATAAACCAAAAACTATAGTAACTTAAACTTAGGCATAGTAAATTAACATAATTAAAATCCAAAAATTAATAATCAGTAAAGAGCGGTACATCTTTTTGTAGACTTAGCTAGGGACCAGCAGTGCGCAGTGTAAAAAAGAAATTAAGTCTAACAATTAAATAACTCGTTTAATTTTAAATTTTATCATTTTCATTTAGCTTTTTATAAAAATAATTAGTTTATACATCGTTATTCAATATTTTACTTAGTATTTAACGCGTCTTTACTATTTTTTTCAATATAGTTCGAATTTGTTTTCAATTGATATATTGAGATATACGGATTATACTTTGAATTATTTCAGGATTGCCATACTCAGATAAGAAAAGGTTAAGGGTCAGGGAAATGTCCAGGAAAAAAGTGCTGGAGTGTAAACACAAAGCAGAACTTTATAGGATTATCGCGCCGGCCGCTACGTATACAAACAAATTGGGCTAATCACAGAAACCGTCTATAATACTGTAGGGTTCCGCAACTTAATTTGTGTTGAATTTAATTTTTTTTCTTTTAATATCCTCTTTTCGTAAATTTTTGCTTCATATTTATATATTTATCCTTTATTGTTATTATTATTATTATTATTATTATTATTATTATTATTATTGTGGTATCAACATCTTAAACAAAGTTATTTTTTAGAGGATAAAATTTGGCTCCTCTCATTTCGTTCATTTTTGAGAGGACAAATTTGTGCTCCTCTCTTTTTCTTCATTTTAGAGAGGATAGATATTTGCTCCTCTCATTTCGTTCATTTTTGAGAGGACAAAGTTGTGCTCCTCTTCTTTTGTTCATTTTAGAGAGGATAGATATTTGATCGTCTCATTTCGTTCATTTTTAAAGAGGATAAATATTTGCTCCTCTCATTTCTTTCATTTTAGAGAGGATAAATATTTGCTCATCTCATTTCTTTCATTTTAGAGAGGATAAATATTTTTTCCTCTCATTTCGTTCATTTTAGAGAGGATAAATATTTGCGCCTCTCATTTCATTCATTTTTAGAGGAAAAATTTGTGCTCCTCTCTTTCATTCTTTTTAAGAGTCGAAATTTTTGGTCCTCTCATTTCGTTTTGCGATCTTTAAAAAATTGCAGTTCAACTTCGCTCAAAATTCCAAAAACAGCCCAAAATGAGAGGATCGCGTCCATCACAGAATAGAAACAATAAAGAAAAATAAAACAGTTCATTTAATTTAATACATACTGCATCCAGTTTTAAGTATTTCCGAGAGAACTTCTTGCACTCCGGATTCGGCCACTTGTGGATGCGATTCTCCAACGGACAAAAACGCCCCGACAAAAAGGCACGCAATGTTCAATTTATTCATTTTTATTAAATTGTCGCTCCGAAACCGGCGAACGAAGTAAAATTATCTTCCCGAACCTTCTCGGTTAAAATGTTTGGCAAGATTTGTCTAGCTTATATACACTTCGTAGATAGTACAGGTAGGCATTTCGCGAGGGTAGTACCCTGGTACGCCTTTTTCAAATAATCGAACAGAATTTAAATTAACGGAGACAACCTTGATTCTTTATAAAATCTTACATCGCTAATTACATACTTTTATCTAAAACTATTACGTTCCAAATATTTATTTATTTATCTCAAACTATTACGTTCCAACTTTATATTTGTTTATCTTAAGCTATTACACTCCAATTCCACTTTTTAAAACGAATAAATTTTGGGTAATCCAACACGTATTCATAATTCATAAAACGTATGGCGAAATATGATGTTAGAATATCTGTTTTGGGAGTAAGCGCAATTGTTGTTGAACATTTGACCCCGGTCATTTTTATAACCGTGGTCGTAATTTTGAATTTCACTCGTAAGAGAATGAAGTTTGTCCTATATCGCGCTTTTATAAACAAATCGTTAATTTACGCGGCCATTGACAGCCAAGAAAAATTCGAATTATATTCGAGACACAACGCCCGGATAATAAAACAGATTGAGAAACACCTACAGTCGGAACGCACGTTTCAATAATAAATTTCTTTTAAAAACAATCGGTAGTGATATGAATGTTAAATAACCAAATAAACACTCTAAATATTACGTGTTTTAAAATTTTAAGTTAATTGTTTTGTATAGCGTTTGAATGACAGTTTCAGTTTTATTAAAAATTTATAGTTTTAATAAGATAATCTTCCAATTAATTTCTAAGCAGATTTTTATCAATTTAATTTTTAACTAAATGCGTGCAAAGTTTGTTTTCCGCGGAAGAAAAACAAGTTGGCAAGCCAAAATATACCTATCCTCGGAAGAGTTTTTAAATTTTCAGTGAAGCGTAATTGTAGAACGCTCACCTGTCGTTGAAGGGGGCTCGGGTTCGAATCCCGGCCGATCAAAAGATTATACTACACCCAATGACAAAAAGAGGGCACTTTTGGAAAAACCTTTTCCCTGATTCTAAGAAACTGCGTACGCAGTGATTACACTTTGCCCCGAAAATGCGAACGCGTTCGCAGGCCTGACAGACAGACCCACAGACAGACACGGTGGTTGTATAACCCCTCCTAGGGTACAAAGTCCCCTCGGAGAGGTAATTAGTTCTTTCGTTTATCTTTAAACTGTTTGATGATCAATCTTGATAACTCACTTGTTATTTACGGTTTATCGTATCAAAAAATACCCTTTCAGAAATTTACGAAAAAAATGTTGATTTCTATCGCACTTAGAAAACTAAAGACTCACGAAATCGTTTTTTAAACATAAGCCAATGGTTTTTACTTAAATATTTACCGTTTTATTTTTACGATTAATTATGGAAGTGGAGAAACGTGAAATGTTTGTTTATCCACAATTCTTAGTTTGAAAGATCTACTAAGGTGATTGTGTTAGTTTTTTTCTTCTATTAAAAGTTTTTTTCTTCAAATAATCGAGCAAAAAGTTATATAGGATTCATGAAATCAAAATTTACTTAGGTAGGCCAAGTATATGAGTTTGCCCCCTATTTTTTATTTTTTCGATCCTAAGAAGGATCTTTAGGACTCCCTTTACATTTTATAAAGCAAGAAAAATATGATCATTCATGATAAAATTTCGACGATCCTGTAATAATTTTCCGTAGCATTTTAAGGAATTTAATAGTTTACCCACAAACGCTTTCTTTTTTTAAAAAATGTTGGCCCCTGGTAGGAATTGGGGATCTGTTACATTTCCAAAGTAGACCATAGCATACCGAGCCTACAACCCCCCCACTGGAGCCCGCCACTGGTTGCAAGTCTTTAAAAGCAATAAAATTAAACTACCATTAATAACACTTTTTTATATAAATAAATTTTAAAAGTGTTTTTAATTTTAGGTTAATATAGATATATCGATCGTTTGGAGATTTTCCCACCACGCTCTAGACTGCGTTTTGTTAGGCTATTTGTAAGTTTATTAAATTTCTTCAAATTTGTTTAGGGTATAGCTTTTTTATCCCTTTTCTGAATGGACTAATCTACTTATTCGCCAATTTTATCATCCTTTTTTAGGCTTGGACTCCCTTTAATTAATAATAATGACTTCAACCATTTGAGAAAGAAAACAATAATTAAAAGGTGCAGGCTGGACGGTAAAAAAATAATAAGCGATACATTAGAATGCTATTCTTTATTTAGTATTTCCATAAACTGTATATATTTGATGTTCACTACGCTGTTTGTGGCTTATTTCAACTGGCATTTCTAGAAAAATATTTATTAAATTACTGATGGTAAATAATTTTGTTTAAAAAATGTTGATTAGACATTTTTGAATAAATGGTTGATGAGGAGTAATTTGGGAAAATACAGTTACCTTGAGTGAGTCAATAGTGCCTTGAACGACATCATCATCGGGATGATCTCTCTGTCTCTCTTCAAGTATACATCCTACCAGCTCATCCTACATTTCGTTAATTTTTAACAATTAATTTTCGAACTTTCAATGTTTTCTTATTGAAATCTCATGTAATATCTCGAATATAGTTTTGCGAGAAATTTTTAATGATATTCACCAAAATACGTTATAGCAAATTTATATTATATAATTATCTTATTATAATTTGCAGTGCAAGTATTGTCTAGCTGTTACTATTACGTTTGGTTATTTCATTTTGGTACCCATTATTTATATACGTAAAGAATATTACATATTATATACCTAATGAATATTATTACATATTATATACTCAATGAATATTATTACACATTATATGCTTAATGAATATTATTACACATTATATGCTTAATGAATATTATTACACATTATATGCTTAATGAATATTATTACACATTATATGCTTAATGAATATTATTACGTATTATATACATAATACTATACTATTATATACTATATTATATTATTAGATATTAAATACTACATTATGTTATCACATATTATACACTATACTATATACTATATTATTACATATTATTTAATATACTATATTATTACATATTATTTAATATACTATATTATTACGTATTATATACTAATCTATAATATTACAAATTATATACTATATAGGGTCATTCCATGTGAAATCGAGAGGTTGGGAGGCACTACCTCACCGATTTTAACATGATTTTTTTGTGTGAATGAAGGCTTGAAATAATGACAATTCCAAAAATTTAAGCCCTCTAGCTGTAAAATTGGGCGTTTTATGATTTATTGAAATTTACACACAACGAAGGCTTCGCGGCCCCAAAAATTCAAATATTTGACCATAACTCGCAGTGAAATTACCCAATACTAATACAAATAAGTCACTTTATCCCAAATTCGACAAAAAATCCGAATCTAGCAATGAAATTGATATCGGACTATTATTGTTGAAGATATTAAGGTATTAGGGGGGTTCATTTAACCCTCAAAAATCGAAAATGACGTCACCTTCGATTTTTTTAATTTTTTTATATGTTAGTTCTCCTGAGTTAAGTAACTTATATTTAATATATCAGCAATGAGAAACTTTTATTTTAAGTATAACACTTAGTTTATTTTATTTAAAAAAAATATTTTTAATTTGTAATGTTGAATATAGAGGTCGCTTTTTAAATGCATTGCAATTTAAATGTTTTGTATTTATCAAGAATGAATTTATATATGTATCTATTATTTATTTCAATTATAATTGAACATTAAAATCCATTCAGTGTATCTTAATTTCGCACCGAAATTGGTTTTCGATCATTATTGTAGAAGACATTAGGGGGGTTCATTTGACCCCCAAAAACGGAAATGACGTCAACTTCGATTTTTTTAATTTTTGTATATGTTATTTCTCCTGACCCAAGTAACTTAGATTTAAAATATCAACAATGAGTAACTATTATTTTAAGTATAGCACTTAGTTTATTTTATTTTGAAAAAAAAATATTTTTAATTTGTAATGTTGCATATAGAGGTCGCTTATTCAATAAAGTACAATTTAAATGTTTTGTATTTATCAAAAATTAATTTGAATATCAATCTCTTATTTATTTCAATTATAATTTTAACATAAAAAAACATTCGGTGTATCTCAATTTGGCTCGGAAATTGGTTTTGAATCATTATTATAGAAGACATTTGGGGGTCCTCAAGACCCCGCAAAAACGTGAATGACGTCACCTTCGATTATTTCGATTTTTTAATATGTTAGTTATTTTGGCCAATGTAGCTTATATTTAAAATATCAACACGAGAAACGATTTATACCATGAAAAATTTTAATTATGATTTTGGATTTAATTTTTTTTATTTAAATTGCAATTTCATCATTAAACTCCATTGAGTCTAATTTAAGAGTATGATTAGTTCATTTGCTTTTCACTAGATGAAGTGAAGATACATTTCGACTATGCTCAACTTCTCGAAGAATGATTGAAACGAGCTAGAAGAGTCAAAGGCACAACGAGTTACCACTCCTTTGTACCAAAGAATTTAAATCATATGTCGATTTTTAGACTTTTCGGAGAAATCGATTATTTTACGGTTCTGTTTGGTAACAGAGAAACTTCATTTTTAAAGTCTCAAACCTAGAAATACGTGGCTTGCGTATATGGGGCAAAACTATACTTAGGCGTTCTTCTTGATCTTAGAGAAGACCAGGACTATGCTCTCATTAAGGTTCTGCACCCTCACTGATTTGGGCATTCACACAAATCGCCAAGGAGAGACAATCTGTGCTGATCCTATTGTTGATATTTTAATATTATCTACTTGGACCAAGATAACTAACGTTATTCCCGATTTTGGGAGTCTAGAGAACCCCCTAATGTCTTCTACAGTAATGATCTAAAACAAATTACGGGGCCAAATTAAGATGCACAGAATGGTTTTTAATGGTACAATTATAATTGAAATAAATAAGAGATTTATATTCAAATAAATTTTTGATAAATACAAAGCATTTAAATTGCACTTTATTGAAAAAGCATCCTCTATATACAACATTACAAATTAAAAATATTTTTTTTCAAAATAAAATAAACTAATTGTTATACTTAAAATAAAAGTTTCTCATTGTTGATATTTTAAATCTAAGTTACTTGGGTCAGGAGAAATAACATAAACTAAAATTAAAAAAATAGAAGTTGACGTCATTTTTGTTTTCGGGGGTCAAATGAACCCCCCTAATGTCTTCTACAATAATGATCGAAAACCAATTTCGGTGCGAAATTAAGATACACTGAATGGTTTTTAATGTTCAATTATAATTGAAATACATAATAGATACTTATATAAATTCATTCATGATAAATACATGACTTTAAATTGCACTGTATTGAAAAAGTGACCTCTATATTCAACATTACAAATTAAAAATAGTTTTTTTAAAATAAAATAAACTAAATGTTATACTTAAAATAAACGTTTCTCATTGTTGATATATTAAATATAAGTTACTTAACTCAGGAGAACTAACATATAAAAAAATTAAAAAAATCGAAGGTGACGTCATTTTTGAGTTTTGGGGGTTAAATGAACCCCCCTAATACCTTAATATCTTCTACAATAATAGTCCGATATCAATTTCATTGCTAGATTCGGATTTGTTGTCGAATTTGGGATAAAGTGACTTATTTGTATTAGTATTGGGTAATTTCACTGCGAGTTATGGTCAAATATTTGAATTTTTGGGGCCGCGAAGCCTTCGTTGTGTGTAAATTTCAATAAATCATAAAACGCCCAATTTTACAGCTAGAGGGCTTAAATTTTTGGAATTGTCATTATTTCAAGCCTTCATTCACACAAAAAATCATGTTAAAATCGGTGAGGTAGTGCCTCCCAACCTCTCGATTTCACATGGAATGACCCTATATAGTATATAATTTGTAATATTATAGATTAGTATATAATACGTAATAATATAGTATATTAAATAATATGTAATAATATAGTATATTAAATAATATGTAATAATATAGTATATTAAATAATATGTAATAATATAGTATATTAAATAATATGTAATAATATAGTATATTAAATAATATGTAATAATATAGTATATTAAATAATATGTAATAATATAGTATATTAAATAATATGTAATAATATAGTATATTAAATAATATGTAATAATATAGTATATTAAATAATATGTAATAATATAGTATATAGTATAGTGTATAATATGTGATAACATAATGTAGTATTTAATATCTAATAATATAATATAGTATATAATAGTATAGTATTATGTATATAATACGTAATAATATTCATTAAGCATATAATGTGTAATAATATTCATTAAGCATATAATGTGTAATAATATTCATTAAGCATATAATGTGTAATAATATTCATTAAGCATATAATGTGTATAATATAATATAACCAAGAACGTATTTATTTCTGCTAATGGATAATGACTATATTTAGGTGATCGTTGCCTTTGACAGCATCGAAAGGCGTCGTTATTAAAGGAGCGATACCTGAAACATCGTCTCAACACAGTCATTCTTCCTAAGTATAAATAAATGTCATCTTGATATAACGTAATATTATATTAAATTTCATTTTAAATTAAGAAATGTAATTATTTTTATCCTTAAGAAAACTTAAAATACTATAAAAATGAGAAAAACGAACATAAATTTGTGACTGTTCTTAAAATAATTGGAAATTTAGGTTACAGTATTGAAACAAATTTTGTTATACAACATTGTACGAGTAAGTTACATTATTAACTTTTCCAACCATCTAACTTATTTTGCGTTAGGGAAGTGGAAAATTAATATGTGTCTCTTCGTGAACTAATCAAGAATAAAATCGGAATTCAAGTCAAAATATTAAAATAAATACGTTTGATTCGTATACGAAATAAGACATTGAAAATTCGACTCCCCTTCTCTTGTCTTAGCTCACATATTCTTTCTAGTCTACTAAACTATAAATGTGAATTTTTTGTAAGAATCCTGTCATACATGTAAGGAACATTAAAGTTTTTAGTTTCATATTAGGTCTCCTGTCATAAGAGATTCTGTAGTTTAAATTTCATGTTAAGTCTCCTGTCATAAGAGATTCTGTAATTAAAAGTCTCGTGTTATAGGAGATACTGTAGTTTAAATTTTATTTAATGTCTCCTGGCATTACAGATCCTGCAGTTTTGATATTTATATTAGATCTCCACTCATAAAAGATTATGAAGTTTTAAATTTGTTTTTAGATTTTGTATAATGTCTTCTGTCATAATAGATCAAGTTTTAAATTTTGTATTAATTATCCTGCTATAAGAGATCCTGCATTTTTAAAATTTATTTTAGGTCCCCTGTCATAAATGATAACGATATTTAAATGTATCGTTTACAGATCATTCGTTTACTCACATCATTCGATCCTCCAAAGGTTTGGCACACTGCTTGTAATATCGGTTTATCGGCAACGGTTCCATCGACGAATCTCTTGCAAGCTGCGTATTGCTACACGAATTTAAAAAACTTTGTTTAAAATATTAAAATTTGTTCATTACGCATTATTTAGCAGTAAAAATAAAGTCACATCAAAAAACATTTGGTCTGAATTGTTCTGATATGACATTAATAGACGCCTAAATATAACCGGTTCAGCGATTTGAAGGGGTAGGACATACTTGTAAAAGAGTTATATTTCGAAGCACACGATGCTTAATATTTCAATATAAAAAGGATCGCATTTTGAAGTGAAAAAAATAAGCTCTATCCGAAAACTTCAGAATAGAAATGGATTTGGGTCAATTACCATCTCCCAAAAATCCCCAAGCCTCCGACGCCGGCTTTCACCGCCATCTTGGAAAATGGCCACCGTATCCGAATCGCACATAGAGAGAGAGAGAGAGAGAGAGAGAGAGAGAGATAGAGAGAGAGAGAGAGAGAGAGAGAGAGAGAGAGAGAGAGAGAGAGAGAGAGAGAGAGAGAGAGAGAGAGAGAGAGAGAGAGAGAGAGAGAGAGAGAGAGAGAGAGAGAGAGAGAGAGAGAGAGAGAGAGAGAGAGAGAGAGAGAGAGAGAGAGAGAGTTTTTGTTTTCAAAATATCTCGCTTTATTGCAGTTGCCAAATCAAAAATTCAAGTTTACATAGATATAAGTTTAATATACACTAATAACAATACTAAAAACAATTATAACACTTATTATTTACACGCAAACTATAACCACTGGGGTTCGCGGGCCATACCCCAGAGGTCATTAAAAACATTGTCAGTTCCACCCGCTATAGCGGATTGTTTATGAGCCCGATAGCGAGCGATTACTCGGTTACCTATCGATTGATGGATGCGATTAACGTACTGGACAAAAGTGTTAGTGGAGAGAGAAATTTCGGAGAGTTCGTTATATATTTCGAAAAGCGCAACTTTCATCATGACAAAAGCGAAATTGCAAAAGTTATGCGTACGGTTTTCGTTGCTCGCTAATGTCCACGCATCAGTTAAGGAGTGAAGGTGCCCAGTTTCACGATACACGCTCTCCAAAACTCTGTCACCAACACCCTTGGCGAGGGGACAGTCGAAATAACAATGCTTGACCGTGCCTTTCGCCGGGCAAAAAGGGCACGAATTGCAATCGAGGCTCTCCACGATATGGAAAAGCCGGGCTGGAGCGGGAAGAGCGAGGTGAAGAGATCTCCAGTGGGTACAGAGATCCGCTCTGGAGCTAATGGGCGAAAGGCTACGACCGAGCCATGAGGAATGGCGGGTTGTAGTAAGATCCATGGTTGGCACGATCGGAGGCCGACCGGGAAAAGAGAGGCTAACGAGGCATTGGTAAATGTCGCGAGTGGCGGGGTTGTCTGTTAATAGAAATCGGCTGACTTTGGGACCGCTATGGGTCTCAGCCGAGATAGATAAAAGGTTTTCATCGTTAAACTCCGCGTTTGGCTTGATGCCAGTAGCGTCGAAGGTTTCGGGATAGTTACGGATACACGTTTGAATAAGTTGTCTATGTTGTTGGGTGAAGATTCGGGAAGGGGACCTAGACAACGGTAGACGCTGTTGAGGAAGCCAGCGGCCTTCCGCATCAAGAAGGTCGGAAAGTCTATTAAGGTTTTGGTTCGCGAGGGCTGAAACATCTCGAGATTGAAGAAGAGTACCGTTGACGGTCTTAAAGAAAGGGGAAGTGGCAAACGGGATATTTAGTAATTTAGTACGGGAGGAGAGGGTGGGTTGAATACGAAGAGGCATTTTAAACCAGGACGAAAGGGCGGACGAATAAAACGGAATTTTAAAATTTTGAGTGGACGCGTCGGAGATAATCGCTTCGGCCGACGGGAGACGTGGGAGAAAATGTCTGAGAATGGCGGCGGCGCACCTTACGTTAGGGGTATCGCGGTCGGCAGAGCAAAGAAATTCAGAAATTTGTTGGACTCGGAATGCGTCAATCTTAAGCTCGATATTGACGAGTCCGAGACCCCCCGCAATAGCCTGTGGAAACAAAAGCTCGGACGGAACCCAATGAATTCCGGTCCAGAGGAAATTGACGATTTTGGTCTGCCATTCGCGAACGAAGGAAGGCGGAGGATTGAGTATTTTTAGTCTATGCCAAAGAATCGAGGATGCGAGCTGATTGATAAGGAGGATTCGGCCTGAGAGAGAACATAAATGTTTATAGTGGAGCCAGCGCCCGAGAACGCGGTGAAGGCGACTAGTGAGTTCTGGCCAATTTCGAAATTCGTAATCCGGGGAGTTTCCTAGGTGGACGCCTAGAAACTTGCCGCCGTCATTACTGGTGGGATAGGGAACGTCAATATTGGGCGGGTTGTTACGCCACTCGCCGCACCAAAGGACGAAAGATTTATCGTAGTTAACGCTGGCGCCAGAAACGGAAGAAAAAGCCTCGAGACAGTCGCCCATGACGGCGAACTCGGACTCGTTTCGGAGAAGACCGTTAAGATCATCGGCGAAGGTGGTGTTAGTGATGTCGTGGTAGGTAGGACCGAAGGGCCTATGTAAGGCGGCGCGTAAGTGGCATAAGAGAGGCTCGAGGAGAGACGGCAAAGAGCAGACCGGAGAGCGGACAGCCCTGCCGAATGCCTCTAGCGAAAGGGATATCGCGGGTGACGGTATTGTTAACCCGAACGCGAAAAGACGGGTCGGTGTAAATTACTTTGAGAGAGTCGAGAAAACTGCTAGGAATGCCGAAGCGGGCGAGAGTCTTAAATAGGAAGACGTGATCGACGCGATCGAACGCTTTTCTAAAGTCAATGTTGGCGATGGCTAGACGCTCGTTCCGCGTATTAGCGAGATTAATGAGATCGCGTAGAACCGCGAGCGAATTATAGATACATCTACCCGGTATAGAGTAGGTTTGGGAAGGGTGGATTAGCTTCGCGATGACGGAAATTAAGCGGTTAGCCAAGACTTTAGTGTAGAGCTTATAATCAGAATCATTAAGGGATATAGGACGCCAGTTCGCTAAGTTCATCAGGTCGCCCGTCTTTGGAAGGAGGGAGACGACGGAGCGAGAGAACTTTTTCCAAAAAGTAGGGGAGGTCAGTAGGCCATTAAATACCTCGACGAGGATGGGCCCGAGTAAGTCCCAGAAAGCGACGAAATACTCGACGGGGATCCCGTCAAGACCACAAGCCTTGCCGCGAGAGAGCCCCTTTAAAGCGCTAGTAGTTTCCGATAGGGAAAAAATACCGGATATAGTATCTGCCTCGTAAGCTTCGAGTACGGGCATATCAGTCGATAGGTAAGCGTTGATGTTAGAGATACAAGTATCGGTTGGTTTTTTGTAAAGGTCCGCGTAATAGTCGGCAACTACATCACGGATATTGTCAGGGTCAGAGATCGTAACACCCCGAGGATCGTAGACGGATGGAATGATATTGGTGGCACTAGCTTTCTTTTCAAGCTTATAAAAGTCACGGGAGGGAGTATCTATACAGTTAAAAAAGGATTCACGCGCGCGAAGTAGTGAGTCGGTAGAGCGGTCCATTAGAAAGTTTTTCAAATTTTCACTATGTTCTTGATGTTCGGGGGAGCCAGCTGGGAAAGCCGACACCATAGCTTCGTGGTAGTTTATGGCGGCCGTATCTCGAACGTTACGACGGTGCCAAAATAACATCGAAAAAGTTTTTATTTCGGGTTTTAACACTTCGAACCAGTAGGAGGTCCAAGATCTCAAGGGTGGCTTCGCGTCGAGCAGAGTCACAATCATGTCGCGAGACTGCGACAGAAAAACTGAATCTTGGAGGTAGCGCGGGTTCATACGCCAGAACGGCGGCGAACGGGGCACCGAGAAAGTGTCGAAAAATTGGCAGAATATCGCATCGTGGTCGGAGAAACCGGATGGGATATGGCGGACGTTCTTTAAGCGGAAGTTAGATCGAAAGTACATACGGTCTAACCGGGCAGAAATAAGTTTGTTATGATTTTTAGCGCGCCACGTGAAACTGTGGGTGGATGGATTTAAAAAACGGTACGCGTCACTGAGATCAAGATTGGTTACGAGATCGTTTAAATTTGAGCAAATGCCGTTTCGATTTTCGGCGCAGTTTTTACGGTCAATCGGGTTTAGGCAACAATAAAAGTCGCCAATAAGGAAAACAGTATCGGCGCGTTCAATATTTTCAATAATACCGGTAATAAAATTTAGCGTGTCAAACGCGACGTCGTCGCTCGAGGAGGAGATGTAAATACAAAACAAATGCACGGGGGTTTGGGAGGAGAAAATTCCCTCGTTAAATCGGATATATAAACAGACATCACGAAAAGATCTGACGGTGTTTACGTGAGGCTGAAGAGAAGGTTGTATCGCGATTGACACACCCGAGCTGCGCGCCGTCAACGAAGGCGCGTGGTAGAGAATATAGGGCCACTGCGACCAAATATACGAATTAGAAAAATTGGAATTAACGTACGTTTCTTGAAAACAAGCAATGTCTGGCTTAAAGCGAGTTACGAAATCGCGGGCGCGGACGGACGTTATATCCTGACTCATGCCGCGTACGTTTAACGACATAATATTAAAAACCATAAATGTAAAAATAATCATTATTAAAATCGATAAAATTTGCGCGAGGGGAATACGATTGATGGCTTAAAAGTATATCAAAAAATAGTTATTTTTCTTGAGAGTTTTCGAGATCGGAGAGGCCAGGGAAAATGCCACGTATGGCGTTAGAGAGACGGTAGAATTTGTTTCGGAGGTGTCTTTAGTAGCTTTCGAATTTCGTCGTCGTTTATTACGGACTACTTGATCGTGGTATCGGATGAAATGGATTTGACAGTAGTGTTCTCGGAGGGTGGATCACTTTCTTTGGTAGAGGTAGATTTTGGGGCTTCTTTGGGTGGTACCCGTTTGCAATCGCGGATGACGTGTCCAGTTTCTCCGCAATAAACGCAGCGAACCGGATTGTTAACCGATATGGTGAACATTTCTTCGTTAACGAACACCTGTAAATATTCTGGTAAGGCGCGAAACGCGTCGTCCGACTCGAAGAGAACCGAAACTTCGCGACGCGCACTTTTTACGTGTTTGAATTCGGGTCGAGAAACGGAGGCGGGAAGGGTGCGGACACTTCCTTGCACAACGCCGAAACGGGACATGATTGAGGCGAACATTAGAAAGTAGAACCCTTTTTGGCGCGATGCCGAGAGGGAGGCATTCTAAGACCGTGTTACGGAATTCGAGGCCGTCAGCAATCAGCTGGCGAGCCCACGATGAGTCGGAGAAGTAGATATATATGAATCCATTTGCGCGAAAAATGTCAGTTATATTTTTTGACGGTAGAATATTGGCGACGGCTACTAAATAATCTTCAATAGTAGCGTTGCGGTGAGTAGAGCGTATCGAAATTCCCCTATCATTAGGGTTTGCGTTCTTAGTAGGTCGTTGAAATTTGTACGTGTGAAATGGAGTATTATTTTTACCACTATTTTCAAAAGACGAGCGGTCCAGATTTGTTCTGGTAGAGTTATTAGATGGGGCCGTAAGGTCAGCCCAAGATGGAGCGGTAGATGTTGTAGCGGAAAACGAGTTTTGCGCGGAAGTATAAATAACCGTAGGAACTGTTGTTGTAGGCGGCGGATCAAGAGTAGAGTTATTGGATATAAAAGCGAACGTTGAATTGGCTTCCGATGAAAGAGGCGGTAATTCTGTCGTAGGAGAGAGAGATTGAGAGAGAGAGAGAGAGAGAGAGAGAGAGAGAGAGAGAGAGAGAGAGAGAGAGAGAGAGAGAGAGAGAGAGAGAGAGAGAGAGAGAGAGAGAACAAAGCATTCTCCAGCTTCCGCAATTTCAATCGGAGAAGCTTCTTTAAAGTTGAAAAATTCCATTTTTATTCTTAGAATTTCATCATTCTTTAATACGTTTAAGGCAGTTTTCTTTTTCCTTTTTATAAAAAGCTGATTTTGTGTCGCACCCAGATATGGCATGAAGGATCATCAATGAGTTGGCCAAAGGTCCTAGGCTATCTTGCATTATTTTCGGGTCGAATAATTGACCGGTTTTCGACGCAGACCCTGGTATTTGCAAGAATATGGATGACTGACACAGTGAACCCAAAATTGCTATTACATCGGTGTCATTGGCTACCACGACAATATTTTCAACGCTTTTATAAAGCTATATGCCATTGAAGTATCCGCGTCGGACTTAGCCTGAAGAACTCTAATTCCAGAAGCTTTGAGGTATTTTGATAACCGTTCGATAAATCTGGTTTAATTTACCTTATTTGCCAAGCAATCTGGCTGTCCAAGGATTGCAAATCCGTTTTTATGAAATAATATATCAATAGAGGATTTTCAAATAATTCTTCGGTTTTGTTCTACGAATTTCGTGCTTGATGTAATATTCGTCCAAGGTTGAATGGTACCCATCGAATACTACAGTAGATTTATTGCCGAAATTATTTAAAACGTACGTTAAGTATATGTTTGGCATATGACACCATATGTCGCAGGTCTTTTCCATATGATTTTATGATTAGATATCCTTCATCAATAACGAATCGTGCGTTCGATGGTAAAGAACACTTTGGTGGTGAAAAAGGCTCCATCGTTTCTATTAGTTTAGATTTTATAGTTTTACGTATAGAAATGTCATCAAACAAAGAAGCTATATTCAGCATATTGTTTACACAGGCGCTTCTGTTGAAGAATTCCTCAGGATGTCGGGAACATCTTCTTTTCGAACTTTAACAGAATTGCTAATGAGTGCCATGGTTTTTACACGATCACATTACTTTATCTTTATATCCAAAAAGGTTTTTTGAAATAGAGTTTAACCCAATTTCTTCCGCTAAGTGACAGTTAACTGTGTCATCGGCAATTAAACCCGTTCCCAAAGATATAAGATTTACTGGTTCAACACAGAAAGGGGGATGATCCAATGACCAATTCTTGAATATGTTGAAATCACTAACATCTTTCGTCATTCTGGAATCCCTTAATTCCACGTGCTGCTCTGAGGTCTTAAAGTCTAATAGAGTGAGCCTTTGCAACGCGTCGCATACTTTGGTACAAAATAGTAAGGTCAGCACCCATCTAGCCAGTGTGCTTTCGGATATTCTACGACCCTTGATACACCTCCGGAAGTCTCGATAACTCGCATAAGCACTTGTTCAATGGTCGTATCTGACCATATCCCAGAACAAAACCTATAAGATCTTATTATACAGCAGGGGCTTGGAAAACATTTGCCACCAACACCGTGGGGTTGGCAGAAGACGAACTCTAGTCTTAGTCCAATTCCGTGCCCGCCTGATGATCTCTTGGAATTAATCAGCTGTAAATTTAAAGCGAGGGGCAACAAACGTTACAGATGTAAAAATGCTGGTCTCTATTGCTCGGCTTTGTGTTTTCATTGGGGTGGGGACTTCTACCAAGAATTTATTCATATTCAACCACGAACCTCCTATGATACTGGCGCCATCACGTTTTAAACCCCGCCCACAATGGCGCCACCGGATACAGTCGTCTGCCTAAAATTTCGCCTCCATAAATATTTTGAGTCTGTTTTATAAGAGAAACTATGGGTAACAAAAACACGAAAGTTGCGCGTGAAATTAGTTTTAGTTTATCTAAAATAAATTGAGCGAGTGAAGAATTAACCCGAAACGTTTATGCTAGGTTAGCCCTTGATAAGGAGGAAGGGATTTTTAAACCACAAAGGCTCAAACATCTAGACCATTTTGATTTACGTTTGTTAACAGAATCGAATGAGAAACCCAGTCTTGACTGTGATACTTCTCAATCAAGTATTTTGATTGAATTAAAAATTATATTTCAAAAATTCCAACAGAATTCCTAGCTGTAGCCAAAGATATAAAAAATTATTCAACCTGACTTCAAATGATGCTAAGCCTAGGTACGATAAGTTAGTTACATGTAAATGCACTAATGATAGATTCTTAAAATTATCACAAGAGGCGGAAAGAATGGCTTTCAAAAGATTCACTTTTGAATTAGTCATATTGGTAGAAACGGACATTTTAAAAGCACGTTTTAAACCATAATTAAGGTAAAACTTAGGGAGTCTAAATCGAAACGCAAAATTGACTCACTGCAGATATTAATAAAATAACTACATTAATCAGCTAGGCTAATACCCAAGGCACCACCTTAGGTCTAAGTCATCAAGCGACTTTTAATGCCTTTAAATCCGCTGGCCGGGTTACTATGCGTAAGAGGGTGGTGGCAAGCCCTTCCTGCCACGTGAGGCAACAGCTCCCTACACTCACTATTAACGCTAACCTCAACAAGTTTTTATGGAAAGGGGAAACCGAAGATCTCGAGGGAAAACCCCTTAAAGGCCGACTACATACTCTGTTTCTCCCTGGTAGTCGACTGCTTGCATAGCTCATGTGTCTTCCAGCGAGCCAGCTTCCAGTGAAAGAAAGAGTAAACCGAATAACTATATGTAGTTGGCCTTTAAGCCAGGGGGAATATGAGAACTTGAAAACTCAACGCAGAAGGAATTGTTCCGAGTTTTCACCCAGTGCAACAAGCTGCGATCGAACCCGGCTCATCTTGCTGCGAGGCGAAAGTGCTAACCACTCCGCCACCCAACTTTTTTCGCTTCATTTCCTTGCACCTCCGATTGGCTCGTTTAAATAGTGATTGTGACGTAAATCGGCAGAAAGTTCAGCCTTTTTTTAATAATGATGGTACCAGGTATATATCCTACAGTTCTAAAATCATGGTTGAATACGAATAAATTAATGCTATAACATGTAATTTTTAGGGTGGGGTGTAACATTTCTTTTAATAACGCATGTATTATGTAACCGATTTTGACCTAAATCTAAAACGTTTTTTAAATAAAACAGAAACAATTAAATTTTACTAATAACGTTTACTTAAATTCGGACTTATAAGTACTGGAATGTAATAATAAGACTATAACGCTCATTTTTACACCAAAAATTTCGAAATCGAAGATTCCGGTATGGCGGCCATTTTCCAAGATGGCGGCGAAAGCCAATGTTGAAGGCTTGAGGACTTTCGATTCTGAAATTTTCGGCTATAGCATATTTTTCCACTTCTCCTCCCAAATAATGGATATCTACCCTGGACTAATAAACAAGTTACTAGTTTATTTAGTGACTCGCACATGCGCTTAGGGAAGGATAAAAAAGAGAGCAGCATTTATTGAAGTGCCTATTCCGAAAATGTACATGATAAAATTGATTTTAGTAAATGGAGTATAACCTGAGCAGAGAAGGTTGTACTCTCTTCAAGTATGTTTAGATGTGTTTAATTCTTCGCAAGAAAAAAAATTATCAGTTAATTAATTTGAAGTTTTCTTTAATTTACTTTACTGTTCACCAAACCTCCTGAAATTTATATAAAGTTATCAACATCCCTAGCGCGTGCCTTACCTCTCTTGCAAAAGAAATTAAGAGATACATGTGTCATATAAAATGCTTGACTATTTCCCGTGCGTTCGAAGCTTACCGTTTAAGCCCCTTTCCTGAGTAGCGGCACTTGTAATGTTCTACTCGTAGACTACAAATTTTGTTATACATTTTCAACCAATTTTGGACAAAAACATTTCAATTTACCTTGAAAATTTTTAACGGTACTTTTACAGAATACCAATATCAATTAGTAAATGAGGCCCCAATTGAAATGCTTCTGGACCCATTTTAAATTCCAATTAGGACTATAACCTGCATTAGACTACCTTTAGCAACACTACTGATCTTTTCTAGACAGTGAAACGTGCTTCTTAGTCTTTTAGATTTATGCAAGCGTTATGGTCAAAATTGAGCATAACATTTTATTGAAGAAAGCTCGAAATTTATAAAAAAAATAATTTGCAACTTACATTTGGTGAGGAGAATTTGTTGTGTTCTTTTAAGCACTTCACAAACTCTTGGAATTGATCATCGGTTGCAGTTCTGGCTAAAAATGGACAAATCTAAAACTATAATATATTCCGATATTTTATGGTTAACTGATGTCATATTTCAAATTGAGTAAGGTTTGCAAGTCCGCTATAGCATTCAAGCATTAATATCAGGAAACTGTAAACACTGATACGAAAGCGCGTCGAGAAAAAGGCGGGGCTTAACTACGTCAAGTGTAAGACGTAACACGACTTTTCAAATTCATTGGCTCGAGGTTGGACGTGAAAAGAATGCGTCGTCATGGTAACAAATAGGCGATTTTCCCCGCGCAAAAAAGGCTTATAAAACAATGGATTTAAAAACCTCAATTTGTTATCGTACTTAATAATTTGAAGTAATTATAATGTTCTTCGCGAAAGAAGTGTAGTGATACCTAATTTCGGGTATTTGTATGGTTATGGAAGAGATAATCAGGTAAGCTAATAATATAATATCCATGATTAGGCTTAATGACGAGTTTTCGTCGAAGGAGGGTAGCGAGGCGCGATATTTTTTTTCGTGAGTTTTCCCGCTTCAAGACACGCCCATTTCTACGAGCTTCATCACGGCCGTAAAAATCTTCCTTAGACATTCCAAGTGTATACCTATATAGTTTCCTGTTAATATCGTACAAGTATTCTTTTTACCACGGAAGATAATACAATGGTTTTAAAAGTTATGCAATAGTGGTCCATTTTATTTACGATGATGGGGAAAGCAAAATATGATTTTAACGAGTAACTAAAAACGAATTAAACTAAAAAAAGAAATGATAACTAAAATTATGTTTGAACAATAGTAATTGTTAGGAACCATCACGTATAAGGAAACTCAAAATCCCTAAAATATGTAAATAAAATAGAGCACGCCGCATCTCTAGAATATTAAATTAAAATAGAGAACACTGTATCCCAAAATTATGTAAATTAAAATAGAGCCCACTATATCCCTAAAATATGTAAATAAAATAGAGCCCACTATATCTCTAAAATATGTAAATTAAAGTAGAGCCCACTGTATCACTAAAATATATGTAAATTAAAATAAAGCCCACTGAATCTCTTAAATATGTTAATTATAATAGAGGCAACTGACCCGTTAGATATATTATTTAAAATAGAGCTGAACGACACACTAAAATATCTAAATAAAATAGAGCCTTACAAAATTTTAATAAATAAAAGCACAAAAACATTTAAATTTATATTTAAAATAAATTTCTACGAACTGCATCCAGTTTTCTGCAATTCCGAGATAGTTTCTTTAATTTTTGAGTCCGGAACTTCGGACAACGATTCTCCAAAAACGCAGAAGATGGTTAGAGTAAAGCACACCAACAAATAACTCTTCATTGTTGTGTTATTAAATTAAACTAATCGCGGTTTACCAAAATGACTTAAACTTGGCTAATGAGCAAACGAGTAAATTTGGGCAGAAACACGCGCTTTTATACCAGCCAGAAATGTTGTAAGAATTTATTTTAATTTTGAGTGAAAGCCAAATACATAACTTATCTTGAAAGGATTGTATTTTTTCTTCAATAGCACGGTAGAAATATAAAGTTAAAAACGCAATTCCTTCTTTTAGTAATTGAGGGATTTTCACGAAAGTAAAGGCGCTTTCAAATTCCACATAAATATAAATTTATAAAGAAAATTACCGTGAAAGAGAAATAGCAGGTTTTGAATATAAAATTTATAGATTGAATGAGTTGCAAGAAAATGAAATAAATTAACAAGAAACTTCTATCACACACAAAATATTGGCAAATTACAAATTTTGTAATGTTTTTTTTTCTTCTTATTGTAAGCAGCCTCGCTCGCATTTTGATATAATCTTTAAAAATTACTTCATCTTTATATTTAACTTTCATCGTACAATTTTACCGTGGTAACAATTATGGTTTTTCAAATTCATGATTTCTTCTTACGTTCTTGGCAATTTGCCCTATTCTTTTGACTGCCCAAGGTAAGATTTCTTTGATACTAACTGGTTTCCGAATATTGGCCTTGTGGTCTCTGTCTAGTGGTTCAACGTATTTACAAATAAACACAACACATACTAACAAATGATGCCCTGAAGCCGGATTCGACTGAATTTCAAAGATAAATTACGATTGTAAGATAATTTCTGATATGAAAGGGTCTCATGATATGACGGAGTTTCATGATATGAAAGGGTTTCATGGTAGGAAAGGGTTTCATGATATGACCGGGTTTCATGGTAGGAAAGGGTCTCATGATATGACCGGGTCTCATGATCTTACCGGGTTTCATGGTAGGAAAGGGTCTCATGATATGACCGGGTCTCATGATATGACCGGGTTTCATGATATGACCGGGTTTCATGGTAGGAAAGGGTCTCATGATATGAAGGAGTTTCATGGTATGAAAGGGTCTCATGATATGACCGGGTCTCATGATATGACCGGGTTTCATGGTAGGAAAGGGTCTCATGATATGACCGGGTCTCATGATATGACCGGGTCTCATGATATGACCGGGTCTCATGATATGACCGGGTTTCATGGTATGAAAGGGTCTCATAATATGACCGGGTCTCATGATGTGACCGAGTTTCATGGTATGAAAGGGTCTCATGATATGACCGGGTTTCATGATATGACTGGGTTTCATGGTAGGAAAGGGTCTCATGATATGACGGAGTTTCATGGTATGAAAGGGTCTGATGATATGACCGGGTTTCATGATATGACTGGGTTTCATGGTAGGAAAGGGTCTCATGATATGACGGAGTTTCATGGTATGAAAGGGTCTCATGATATGACCGGGTCTCATGATATGGCCGGGTTTCATGATATGACCGGGTTTCATGGTAGGAAAGGGTCTCATGATATGACCGGGTCTCATGATATGACTGGGTTTCATGGTAGGAAAGAGTCTCATGATATGACGGAGTTTCATGATATGAAAGGGTTTCATGGTAGGAAAGGGTTTCATGATATGACCGGGTTTCATGGTAGGAAAGGGTCTCATGATATGACCGGGTTTCATGATATGACCGGGTTTCATGGTAGGAAAGGGTCTCATGATATGACCGGGTTTCATGATATGACCGGGTTTCATGGTAGGAAAGGGTCTCATGATATGACGGAGTTTCATGGTATGAATGGGTCTCATTATATGACCGGGTCTCATGATCTTACCGGGTTTCATGGTAGGAAAGGGTCTCATGATATGACCGGGTCTAATGATATGACCGGGTTTCATGATATGACCGGGTTTCATGGTAGGAAAGGGTCTCATGATATGACGGAGTTTCATGGTATGAAAGGGTCTCATGATATGACCGGGTCTCATGATATGACCGGGTTTCATGGTAGGAAAGGGTCTCATGATATGACCGGGTCTCATGATATGACCGGGTCTCATGATATGACTGGGTTTCATGGTATGAAAGGGTCTCATGATATGACCGGGTTTCATGATATGACCGAGTTTCATGGTATGAAAGGGTCTCATGATATGACCGGGTTTCATGATATCACTGGGTTTCATGGTAGGAAAGGGTCTCATGATATGACCGGGTCTCATGATATGACCGGGTTTCATGATATGACCGGGTTTCATGGTAGGAAAGGGTCTCATGATATGACCGGGTCTCATGATCTTACCGGGTTTCATGGTAGGAAAGGGTCTCATGATATGACCGGGTCTAATGATATGACCGGGTTTCATGATATGACCGGGTTTCATGGTAGGAAAGGGTCTCATGATATGACGGAGTTTCATGGTATGAAAGGGTCTCATGATATGACCGGGTCTCATGATATGACCGGGTTTCATGGTAGGAAAGGGTCTCATGATATGACCGGGTCTCATGATATGACCGGGTCTCATGATATGACTGGGTTTCATGGTATGAAAGGGTCTCATGATATGACCGGGTTTCATGATATGACCGAGTTTCATGGTATGAAAGGGTCTCATGATATGACCGGGTTTCATGATATCACTGGGTTTCATGGTAGGAAAGGGTCTCATGATATGACCGGGTCTCATGATATGACCGGGTCTCATGATATGACCGGGTCTCATGATATGACTGGGTTTCATGGTATGAAAGGGTCTCATGATATGACCGGGTTTCATGATATGACCGAGTTTCATGGTATGAAAGGGTCTCATGATATGACCGGGTTTCATGATATCACTGGGTTTCATGGTAGGAAAGGGTCTCATGATATGACCGGGTCTCATGATATGACCGGGTTTCATGATATGACCGGGTTTCATGGTAGGAAAGGGTCTCATGATATGACCGGGTCTCATGATATGACCGGGTTTCATGGTAGGAAAGGGTCTCATGATATGACGGAGTTTCATGGTATGAAAGGGTCTCATGATATGACCGGGTTTCATGGTATGAAAGGGTCTCATGATATGACCGGGTCTCACGATATGACCGGGTCTCATGATATGACCGGGTTTCATGATATGACCGGGTCTCATGATATGACCGGGTTTCATGGTAGGAAAGGGTCTCATGATATGACCGGGTCTCATGATATGACCGGGTTTCATGATATGACCGGGTCTCATGATATGACCGGGTTTCATGGTAGGAAAGGGTCTCATGATATGACCGGGTCTCATGATATGACCGGGTCTCATGATATGACTGGGTTTCATGGTATGAAAGGGTCTCATGATATGACCGGGTTTCATGATATGACCGAGTTTCATGGTATGAAAGGGTCTCATGATATGACCGGGTTTCATGATATCACTGGGTTTCATGGTAGGAAAGGGTCTCATGATATGACCGGGTTTCATGATATGACCGGGTTTCATGGTAGGAAAGGGTCTCATGATATGACCGGGTCTCATGATATGACCGGGTTTCATGGTAGGAAAGGGTCTCATGATATGACGGAGTTTCATGGTAGGAAAGGGTGTCATGATATGACGGAGTTTCATGGTAGGAAAGGGTCTCATGATATGACCGGGTCTCATGATATGACCGGTCTCATGATATGACCGGGTTTCATGATATGACCGGTCTCATGATATGACCGGGTTTCATGATATGACCGGGTTTCATGGTAGGAAAGGGTCTCATGATATGACGGAGTTTCATGGTATGAAAGGGTCTCATGATATGACCGGGTCTCATGATATGACCGGGTTTCATGGTAGGAAAGGGTCTCATGATATGATGGAGTTTCATGGTATGAAAGGGTCTCATGATATGACCGGGTCTCATGATATGACCGGGTTTCATGATATGACCGGGTTTCATGGTATGAAAGGGTCTCATGATATGACCGGGTTTCATGGTAGGAAAGGGTCTCATGATATGACCGGGTTTCATGGTTTTACAGCGTCTTATGATATGACCGGGTGTCATGATGTGGCCCGTTCTCATAATATGAAAGGGAATAATGAAGTCGTACCACTGGTTTCTAGCGTGCCACCCCTTCGCTATTTCGTTCGATGTGCTTGCCAGTTCTGGACTACGAGTCTCCAGTTTGGAATCCTCACCTCAAGAGAGTTATTTCATCATTGGAACGCTTACCGCGCAGTTATTTTCATTTATTTCGCAAATCCCATCGAGCAAATTGACCTGGTCATATTCCTTACAGACCACGCTTGTAATTATTCCATCTTCGTCGTGTTATCCGCGACTTGAAAACGCTCTTGACAATCGTAAGATCTACAAATTTCAATCTAGACAATTACTTGACCTAGTATATCCGATGGTCATGCTTTACGTACTAGTTTTTTTGCTGATTGGATTGTTCAAAATTGTTTTCTTTTTTTATTGATTCTTAATGTTTTAATTTATAAAGTTATTTATTTAATATATTTTTGTAAATGTCCTGGTAACCGCCCTCAACAGGCTTTGCCCCTGTGGTGCCCTGCAAAGGGTTTGCGAAGTAAATATTATTATTATTAAATGACAGTGTATCTAGAAAAACTTAAAAATAAATACTTTTATAATGTCACTTAATCATTTAAATTCTTGTACTGGTTTATGTAGTTTTCCGACTCTAATCCAGTTAGACATCTTTTTAACTTAAATCTACTGAACCATGGAGATTTCGGAAAAAAAAATGTGCTACAAATTTCATCGAAGTTACTTTTAAACAAGAAAAATGTTGTACCAAAATCAGTGAGACATGTCTGTGGTTATCTAAGAAAATTAAGTAGCCGTGAATGAGAGAAATAACGTCCAGTATATTGAAGCGAAGATCAACATAGCTGTAGGAAAACCGTATCTGGACAAACGGTCGATATCCAGATCCTTCACTTGTTTCATGTTTATGTTTTCGAATTTCGAAAGTTTATTTCCGTTTTTCACTTCTTTTACTAATAGTGGGGTTGGATGGATTTTATTCTGAAAATAATGAAATGAAACGAGTCTTTTAAGACTTGATCAACATCATAAATTTAAAACCAATATTGCTTAGTATTAAATTATAAATTGAAATAAAAATGAAATTGAAATATCAGGTTGATGACAGTTTAATTATATATTAGTTAAATTCTAGAAGCTGTAGGCTTTCGCAACTCGATTTTGAGTCAAATTATTCTAAATTGTTTAGTCAAAATTAAGTTTCGGAAATTGAATTTCAAATTTAAAGCAACAGTTATTAATTTATTTAAACTATCATTCTTAAAAATAAACTAAAAAGCTTAATTCTTTTATCTGAATAATAATTTTAATTAAATACTGTGCCACTTAAAAAAAATGCTGACAAGTATCACTATGTTTATGTCGAATAGTGTCGTTTTAAGACCTTCGTCGGCCCTGGACACTAAAACCTTTTTGGGCCCCATTTCTAAGAAGAAATTTATTAAACTGAATTTTTTCGAACCTTCGCAGTCCTCTTCAAACCTTCGTAGGCCCCTTCAAACCTTCATAGACCCCTTCAAACCTTCGTAGGCCCATTCAAACCTTCATAGACCCCTTCAAACCTTCATAGGCCCCTTCAAACCTTCGTAGGCCCATTCAAACCTTCATAGACCCCTTCAAACCTTCATAGGCCCCTTCAAACCTTCGTAGGCCCCTTCAAACCTTCGTAGGCCCATTCAAACCTTCATAGGGCCTTCAAACCTTCGCAGGACCCTTCAAACCTTGACAGGCCCCTTCAAACCTTCATAGGCCCTTCAAACCTTCATAGGCCCTTCAAACATTCGTAGACCCCTTCAAACCTTCGTAGGCCCCTCCAAACCTCCGTAGACCCTTTATACCTTCGTAGGCTCCTTCAAACCTTTACAGGCTTCTTCTTAACCTTCAAAATTCCTTCAAACCTTTGTAAGCCCCTTCAAACCTTTGTAAGCCCCTTCAAACCTTCATAGACCCCTTCAAACCTTCATAGACCCCTTCAAACCTTCATAGGCCCCTTCAAACCGTCATAGGCCCCTTCAAACCGTCATAGGCCCCTTCAAACCTTCGCAGGCCCATTCAGTCCTTCGTAGGCCCCCTCAAACCTTCGTAGGCCCTCCAAACCTTCGTAGACCACTTTATACCTTCGTAGACCCCTTTATACCTTCGTAGGCCCATTCAAACCTTCATAATCTCCTTCAAAACTTCGCAGGCCCATTCAAACCCTCATAGGCCCTTCAAACCTTCGTAGTCCCATTCAAACCTTCGAAGGCCCCTACAAACATTCGTAGGTGCATTCAAACCTTCATAATCCCCTTCAAAACTTCGCAGGCCCATTCAAACCCTCATAGGCCCTTCAAACCTTCGTAGTCCCATTCAAACCTTCGTAGGCCCCTTCAAACCTTCGCAGGCCCCTTCAAATTTCGTAGGCCCATTGTGCCCAATAGCTAAAACAGAGCCGGACCCCGACTGCCCGGTGAAGCCACCAGTTATTGCACACTCTGACCCATTTAGGGCCAGTCCCGGGGAACATTGATTTCGAGTATATTTACTGTATTGTCTCCTCGAGCTATTTGCTTCCATACCTGAAGTACCTTCCTCCGGTCAAGCGAGTTCGCCAGCGTGAATTCTACCAGAGAAAGGAACACTAAAACGAGGCAACCGAACAGCCAAATGTCCAAAGCAGTCATGTAGTTGACCGTGGGCAATGAGCTTCGGGCGGAGACGATTTGCGTCGAGAGAGTGAGCAGCGAAGTCACGCCTAGCGTCACTCGTCCGGGAACCGAGTTGACGTCCAACCAAAACGACACGAACGACAAGCACACGACCAGAAAACTTGGAATGTAAGTGTTCAAGAGACTGGACGTTATGAAACGGACGAAGATCAGTTTGCATTTCAGTTCCGTTGAATTTCCTGCAAAGACAAAAGTCACATTTCAGGTGAAACTCTCATATTAAGAAATACATTTTGTAGACGTTTGGAATAAAATTAAGAAAAATTTGGTTTATTATTTTGTTGAAAAATCCCAAACAGGGGATATACTAAAAAACTAAACGCAGCCAGAGGAACCGGCTTCTATCCCAGCTTGTGGCACTCGGAACCACTCCTTCTGTGTAGAGTGCAAGTTCTCTCTCCACTTGCTAAAAGGGTTTCCCTCGAGTTCTTCAGTTACCCCTTCCCATAAAACTTGTAGAGGTTAAAGGTATGCGTTAGTGTAGGGATCTGTTGGCTCGTGTGGCATGAAGGTCTTTCCACCACCCTCTTACCCATTATAACCCGGCCACCTGTTTAAAGGCATTAAAAGTCGCTCGTTGACTTCGGCATGGGGTGGTGCCTTGGTAAATTTATCTCTTATAAGTCTACATTCACCCGACTTTGAACAAAATCGGCAATAAACACCTCGGGTACTCTCCTTGTAAGGAACATCGTCCACATTCTGGACTATTTTAAAATATACAATAAATACAAGCTATAAAGATGAATTTGGGCCATTTAAAAATCCCCAAGCGGCGATAAATTTCGCAGTATAAATGTATTTTAAAGCTCTTTTTTCGATATTGTGATATAGATGAAAATCTTTTGGTGGCGTAGAAATGATATTAGTAGCCTGGTGAAATTTATTTCAAATCTCACCTGATTGCCAAGCGATAACCTCTTTCTCCGCGATTGGCTCTTCCACCAGAAATTGTTGGTTTTTAACTCTAGACAGCGCCACTATGCTCGGGAACTTCTTATCCAACATCTCTTCCATCCATTTCAAATCCGCATCTTTGCTGCGACTGTACACTTAATCATTAAAAAATAAAATTCATATCACTTATTATAACATGATGATGGTGAAGCAATAAATGTGCCATAGTGATATTTTGAAAGTTTAAATAATGTTGACAAATCGTCTAATAGTAGTAAAAGCACCCACTCAATTCTACAGAAGAGACTCTGTTTCCAGCATTCTGCTGATTTTAGGTTTACAGACGATATCATAGTCACACGGCGGTGTACAAAGCAATAAATATTCTTTATAATACGTATATTATTTCTATAAATACGCCGGTAGGGCTGTTTTAATATAAGATACAATGGTAGAAACGACCGTATTTTTAATAGAACAAAAACCGCAGTACTTCGAAAATATATGCTTCCTTGGCATGAAGTATTATTTGTGATAAATAATTTTTTGTGTTAAACCCGATTAAAATCCTAAGCCTAAAATTAATTTTTCTTACATGGTGTATATTTTTTTTTAATGTTAGACTTAGTACTTTAATTTTGAACGCCAGGGTCTTTTAAATTGAGGGATCCAAGCGTTTTTGTCAAACACGACGTGATGAAAAATTCAAAGATTTAATTCCAACAAATGTACATTTTTGTTATTTGCTTATTTTGGTTTCAAAAAACGTTATTGCCTCCTACGGCCAACTTGTCTTCTTCCAAGCCCTCAAAACTCAAGGAAAAATAGCCTTATTTTGACCGAACCAATCGTTCTTTTTATAAAGTAACGTGGCGTTCTTGTTTCAATGTGACTCTTACGTCACAGTCTCTTACTTTGACGGGGTAGGTACATTTGTTCGAATTTCAATCGTCCGAACGGTGGAACAAATATTCGAATTTCAATCGTCCGAACGGTGGAACAAATGTTCGAATTTCATTCGTCCGAACCGCCGAAATAACAAATGTTTCAATTGTTTGAATTGGACAACTTGTTTGTTTCATTCGTCCGAATCGGTAGCATCACTTGTCCGAATTCTGTCGCTAAATTAGTATTTCTTATTGCTGTTTTTTTGGTCCGGATTTTTTTTAGTGCAAGAATTAAAAATAAAAACTACATTGTAAATATCGTTGTTTGTTCAAGTTGGATTTTCTTAACTGCTGCTATATCTATATATTGTATATTTTACTTATAATTCGTATTAATATCGATCAATGTTGTGGATATTTTAGGTTAGGTTAGGTTAGGTTAGGTTAGGTTCGGTTCAGCGTTAATGTTACTATTTTCTTATATTAACAATATTAAAAAAAACACAACCAATTCCTAATGTTCGAAAAAACGGACAAACGATTATTCGAACAAATCAATTCGTCAGTAAAGTTAACATAAATTGAACGACTAAATCACCAACAAACGTTGTGATAAATTTTTCGGGCAAATGAAATACGTTTTCGGACATACGATCCTGTTTTCCGGCATTCGGACAAATGATCATTCGGACATTTGTACCACCGTTCGGACGAATGAAATTCGAACAACTGTACCCAAATCACTTTGACAAGTCTACGAGCGCGCACTACAGTTGCCAGAGGAATATAAGTTTTTCTAGCGCGAGTGCGAAGAATATAAAATTTTATAAAATTAACTATTGCATTCTTACTTTTTTCAATATGCTCTTCGACTTTCTCATTGTCACTTTTTGTCTGCAACCTACCGGCGAAAAAATAAAATTTTCTAAAACGAAAAAAAAGGCTTCGATGTTTCAATTTACAAATTCAATTGATTACTATTTATTGTATTGAATTTTTCAGAATTTTCCATTACGTCATTTTTGAGAAAAACGCTTGGATCGATCAATTTAAAAGACTCTGTATAATACCGAAGTACTCTGATTTTAGTTATATTAAAAATTCGGTATTTTCTACCATTTAGTCTTTTATTACTTATGTCTCGTACGTTGGTGACTTCATTACTGTTAGGGCTGTTTTAATATCTTCATCCACTCTAGGCTCGGTCGTTTTCATAATAGTTTGCAAAGTATTACATAAAATACACGATCATATTTGACAAAATTTGCGTAACATTCAATCGGTTTAGCAACGCAATGTCATACCGGAAATATAAAATCGTTCAGTAGGAATCCGTTTTCTAAATCGTGAAAGGTTGAAATTTTTGAAGGTTATAGACGCATTCACATATTGCCTACAGGGAAATATGCAAAAAGGGGGCGAAATCCACCTGAGGTACCATCCTATTTAATCAAGTGTTTGGTAGATGGCGACACTATAAAGTTTATGAAAATAAACTTTTTTAAAACGTTATTTAATTAATTACTTAATTATAGTACTTTAAATTCTTATTAAAAATATATAATTTTTGTAATATAAATTAACAATTAATTTTAACAGTAGTTAACACTCTCCGCCATAGATGGCACTATAATACAATTTTAAACTATCCAATCAGGGAACAGAATTTGGTATTTTGAATCTCGACAAAACCGTTCTCCACTAAAAACTTAAAACTTTCAACCAATCGTTGAAAATCAAAATTATGACGTCATGTTGCTATCAGATCGCCATCTACTAACAAATAACGACATCACCACGTTACTTCGGATGAATTTTACCCCTTTAAAGTCGTCCTAGCCCTTTAAAACTTGTAAATTGATCTATTAAACGGAATTTTCATGATATTTTCATTTACACAGCTGTTGCAAATGTAGCTAGCCTATGCTATCAAATTCGTTGAATATATTTAGTGCATTGTCTTTAAACAAAATATACTCACGAAAGCCAATTTGAAACATGCACATTTGTCTATCCATGGGATAATGCCTAAAGTTCATTTGACAATTTACAATTAGCTGATATCTAAACACAAAAACAATTACATTGGCGTAACATAAAATACGATGAAAGAAATTTGCAATTCCACTTATTGTACAATAAGTAGAGTTTTAATTTTCTTTCTTAGTTGGTGTGACTCTTAAGTTAAAGTGTTGGTTGCACGAAATTTTAGCTATGGCTAATTAATGATTCATTTGAAAGAGCAAAAATTTTATAGCAAGTACGGAAAATTTGAATTATTATAAAAGAAGTCGAAATGGTGGAAATCGAGTTTTTCGGCGAATTTGCAGACTTCTAAAATTCTTCTCGGCACCCATGACGTCAGAAAAATGCGAATCGTATCATTGGCTAATGTCTGTAATACATTTCTTTTACATCTGGGATTAAAAGCTGGTTGATTTTACACCCAGAAAAGAAAAAAGTCCTACGCGGTAGTAATTGAAATAGGCATACATAAGCCTACGTAGTAGAAAAACGATATGAAATCGAAGGCTCCTTGTAAATTCTTCTTAAAACGTCTAATATTATGATTAAAAACCTCTGGTTTGAAAACTTCTACAAGTAAACAGAATCCCTTCACTTCAGTTCCTTCTATTTTAGAAAAAAAACTACAGCTTTGATTTGCCCCAAATTGCTCGTGCTACGGAGGAGAGAAATTCGCCGAAAATTTCAGGATTTTGGGGAGCGAAAAAGGTCAGTTTCGGACTCAAAGTTAATACACTTAGGCTTGGAAATTTGTTTCGACAATGACATTTTTGGAAAGAGAACGTCCTGGGCTTCAAAACAAGTCCGCATTCATTCGTTTTTATTACTATCGATTTTTCGTGCAACCAACACTTTAACTTTCAGGGAAATTTGAAAATTGTGAGTTTTTGATAATTGCGAGTTTTGTATAATATTTCGTATGAGACGAATAACTGTTATCAAAAACTACATTCCATACATGAATTACCTTGCATAGTGATATAGGTTTCCTCCGGGCAACACTTTGAAAACTGAATTGGGTAAAGTTGATTGAAGAAGAACAGTGTCTTTGCAGTTATAAAATATCAAGTCTGGCATCCAAAGACATTTAGTGATAAAATGCGGAATAGTGTGAGGACGATCGATGTTCAGGTCGGTCACGTTTAACATCGAGTCCCTCCAAAGTGTCACCAAATAAAGTTGCATTCCAAATTGCTTCAAAGAAAAATTCGTGTGGTTTTATAATATCGATGACACTTTTATTAAATTATTTTAAAAACCGATATTTATAGCAAAGCTTACAAGAAATTCAGTTTTAAATTGTCTCCAAGTATGGAATTTAAAAATTACAGTAGAATACCAAAAATGTTGATTGTACGAAAATCCGATAGAACTATTAGTTTAGGTTCAATACCTGGAAATCTGTCCTCAAATTATGGTCACCTTTGAGTTACCCTTTTCAAAACAAGATGAAAATTATCTACTGTATAACAGAAGGTTTGCTTCGAATTTCTACACAAACGCAATGTTAGGCCTAATATCACGAATTTACATTACGGGAGTATCATTATATTAGTTTCGTTTTTCTAAATCTAATATCAATGAATTGGAAAAAAATGTGATTTATAGAGCTAACTAGTGGTAACTCTCTCTCTAGCTGGACACTGGAAGATGTAGAGACAGATATTATTAAGCCTCAAATGCAAAGCGATCTGAGAACAAGTCATTATGCTTTTGATTGTCGTCAAAATCTTCATTGGATGGTTAAAAATGTAATAATGATTTAATCTTTTCAAATTCGGTTTTATCATTTAATTCTCATTTAATCATTATCTTTTGAGGGTGTGCTAATAATCATGATAGTGACCTGCCCCTCGGAGCCAACACTTGAGTAAAAATAAAAATAAAATAATCTGATAAAAAAGTTGAATTTGATTGCCATTTTGCATCACTTTACTGATTTTCGCCTTGTCTAAGACGTTTTTTTGCCATAGCTTTACAACAATAAATAACTTAAAAAGTAATATTGTCTAAAAAATATCAGATTTTCAGCTGGTCTATTGCACTCTCAAGTGTAAGAGAAAGAGTTTGCATACCATTCTTTCTTCACTGATGTCGTACAAATCGACTATCACAACTTCTACGAAAACATCCAATGGTTTTCCTTAAGAATTTTTAATTTTTTTAAATTGTAAAAAATACAAAGAGGAAAGACGTATGATTTATAATAAAGATACTCTCATATGGGATTCGATAACGATTAGTGTTACCTTCGTTGGTTGGTTGAGTGTACGTCTCGTCAGTTGCGCAAATTCTTGGCCTTCTCGCCACCCAATCAATGTCACAGCAACATATATAAATGCTGCAAGTATTTCAAAACCAAGTAGGTGAAGCATCTTCTCTTATACCTAATTTTTTTAACTTCTTCCTAGTGATTAAGCCGTAGACAAACGTTTCAGAAGGGATTTTTCCTGTTTATATTTATTTCCAGATTATCTGTATAAACAGTCCGGGGTAATGCTATGGTCTATGGATCCGTTCGTTATATATTTTATGCAATTTATAATGTAATATTATTATTCTAAATTACATAACATTATAAATTAAACTGATTCAATAATTTCAAATTATACGAAAATTTACGTAAATATCTTTAAAATATTTTTTATACTGAAAAATCCCAGATATCACTTTCAAAAAGAAACAAGTTAACTTAAAATTAAGACACTGACCAAGATATCAAAAAGATTGTAAAAATGGCTGTCATTTTATCTACGACCTTACTTTATGAGGAAGGTCACATTTCGGCATCTTACTTAATAAATACGCAGATCATCACCATTTGACCGCGTAGATTCATAACGAAGAAATTTCCAGATTTAAACAGTCGATTTCTAATTGAACTAACAGGATCCGAGTGAGAGAGACAGAGATGTCGTTCTTGCCAGATGCAAATACTCGAAAGATTCATTCAAAAACGATTTGGGGCTGGGCTCCAATACATTCACCAGCAAATTTTCGTTTTTATGCGTATCTTCTACCTATGAAATTATATAGGATATATATCGTTATTGATTTTACGTTAGTATCTCCATACGCGATTGACATACACTTTCGTCTTGAGTAACCGATATTGGAAAAGTTGAAAAGTTTAAATAACGTGAGTGCCTCAACGTCAATCACATATCGCATTCGTGACTGTCTTCGGTAAAATATCTGCTTTCTTTAATTTTTTTTTAAAATTTTAATGCAAGTCTCTACCCTTATACTCGTCTACTTTTATAAATAAATAAATAATAAATGGTAACTTTCACCAAATAATTCAAAATTTATATTCTGGAAGTTTAATTAGATTTGAAACGTAACAATTCAGTTACTCCGTCCCTGTGAAATTTAGTAAGACCTATGGAACATTGGCACTTTAGGAAGAAGGATTATTTTATCGTAAACATCTGGCAACACTTAAAAACTCTGACACTGTTCAAACTGTTCCAGTCATTAAATCTTTTTCAGTCAAAGAATTATTCCTGAGAATTTCGATATAGTATGAAAAAAATTGTTCAGTTAAAAAACCTTGTTCATAATTTCGTAACGCAAGAACTTTTTGGTAAAGAGGTATTACAATTAGAAAGACCACATCTCCTAACTTATGTAAGAAAAACTCAAAACCCCATAAATTATATTAGCTTTTAAATTATTAAATTTCTTTTAAAACTTATTTATTTATTATTTTACTTTTGGAAAACGTATCATACTATTATAAATAAAAAGCAAGTGCTTGATGGCGACTGAAAATTAAAATTATTGATAATATGTTTCGCTATAAAGTTATATTACGTAACATTTGGGCGACCCCTCCTCACAATGACATTTAGTAACAGCCCCAACCGCCTTACAACCACCCCATATTAATATTTAACTAACAATTGTAAATGAAATAAAACCTCGAATTAAACAACCATACCCCAACTACATTTCAAATAATAAGCTTATTTGAATTTGTTCGGATCAGAAATATTTACCTTGGTATATTTGAGGATATAAATTTCCAGAAGAGAGTAAAATATTTTATTTTCTAGCTCACTACAAAAAGTCGACCTTATACATCGACGAAACTAAGCAATCTGTGATCGGCTAACCAAGATTTATCTTCTTAGTTTTGCAATCTCATAATAGTCCTAAAAATAACCGTTCACTAAAGCATGCTTCGTTGCTCAGATTGTAGAATAGAAGAAATGGAAATCCAATACACAGTTAATATTTGAGGTCTTATTGTATTAGCTTAAACATCATTAGGCAGATATCAATATCGCGTAAATATAGAGATGATGCTTTTCCAAGTATTGGAAATTTTTTATTATGATATAAAGTCGTGTATACCACCATTATGCAATCTGTTCTTGTACAAAATGCTCCATACTTTAAGGCAAAGTAAAATATCAAAGTATCAGTTGGATTCAAAGTGACGTTTTAAAAGTGCGCGTGCTAATAATGATTTTACTTTGTTCATATATAGTCGTAGCCATTTCATAAAAAAACTTGTTCTAAAGCATATGTTTCGGGGGCCAGTTAGACTTGTTAAGCAATACCTTTTCTTGTTCTTTTGTAATGCGAATTTCCTTTTATCATTTAATCGAACATTTCTAATTAAATTTTAGGGCGGAACAAATCATATCCCTATTGATCAACCATACATTTCACAATAAGATCGTTAGCATTCCCAATAATTTCGGAACCTTCGTGAAACTTGATTGTAACCCGATTTAATTATGAAAGAGCCGATTCTGTATTCACTGTAATTTTGAATAGATTAGAGTTGTTCATTTATTTTTTTAATTTCAGTAAGATGATGAACTGACTTGTAGCAGTGCCAACAACAGACAGGGATAGGCTACGGCCTACTTGAGTTACAAAAGGGTTCGATTAAGGGACAACCTATTCCGTACGGCTAAAACTCTATCCTGCTATAAAGCAATGTGATTCAGAACTTTTAATTTAAAAAAAATTACTCTCCCAGGAAAATTCATTGACATCCTCGAGTGAAAACCTCACAAATTAAAAATAATATAAACCTATATTATTTTTCTTATGACCATACTACAACTGCATGTGAAAATTGTGCAATATTGTGGTATGATTTCACTTAAGTTTTAAATGTTTGACATTTGGCTGATCTCACACTACATTTACATTAAGGTATTAGTTTCAACGTAGTGAGGCTACCAAACAGGCTTAAAATACTAAATGTCTAAAAATAATTCTCATTTCAATAACGACAATTTTAAATGCATTTCGAGAATAATTCTTATCGGCCCTTAATTCAAATAAAAATAATTAAAGTCAATCAAAAATGTGTTTAATAAATTAAGGGCCCTTTCCAGAGACGAAAAAGTCTCGTTAACTAACGAAAAAGGGGGCGTGTTAATTAACGAAACTTTTTCAAAAACGCGTTCCAGAGACATTTAAACGAGACAAAAAGTCTTGTTTTTCAACGAGAGCTAGACGAGAGTTCCGGAGCTCTCGTTAACGCGTTCGGAGGCGAAAATAGTGAAAAAATGGCGGCGGAGTTTCTTCGAGCTAACGTGATAAAAGAAGGTGTAAACAATATCAAAACAGATGTCCCGCTGAAAATAATGTATCGCGAGTGACCCAATACTATGAATTGAATATAAAAAAAAGATTTTTGGCACTACCAATAAAACATTTACCTGCAACCGCGTTTATTGAGCTACAAATGGGAATGGCCAAGGCCCGAATTGCAGACACCCCATAGATTTTGCTACGCAGGTAAAAATTCCTTTACCACTTAATCATATGCCATATTTGTTTTGGAAAGACGGCGAATTATTATTGACACAGAATTGTTAAGTAGAGTGTTTGTCGAATCATATAAATATCAACAGTCAAATTATTTTTGTATCACCCCTTGATTTTTATTACATTTGTCTCCTTGTAATAAAATATTTTACAATTTCAAACCAACACGTATTTATTTATTGAAGTAGCTTTGGTATTTTTAAATGTAGTGGTCATTAAAAGACAAATTAATTCCTTTCCTGTCTCCTAATTATAAATAATCACCCAAAAAATACTTGAGAACATTGTAAGGTTTGTTAAAAAAATCAAATCTACCGCCAAACCGATTATGAGTGAATTGTAGAGTGTAGATGGAGCCGTGTGTACATGATTGTCATTTGAGATAAATAAAAGACGGTGGGTAGTAGAAGGCGGTAAAATTACCTGCTAAACCATTGTTATAACCAAAATGGCAGCGTACATTGCTCTTTTGGCCCTTCGCGGAGCAAATGCGATAAATCAAGATGTAAATAATGTTGAACCAGGTGTACAGAGAGAAAGAATGTATCGTGAGAAACCCAATCCTATGGATTTAAGTAATGAAGAATTTTTGGCACATTACCGTTTACCTAAAATGGTATTTATAAAGCTTTGGGAAATGCTAAGGCCTGATTTGGATCACCAAACACAGAGAGGTCTTCCAATTGATTCTGCTACGCAGGTAAGAATTTCTTTATCATTATTTAATAATTGAACGAAGAGAAGAGAAAGACTGATCTTTTCGTTTTATATTTAAATATATATATATATAATATAAAACGAAAAAAAAGAACGATTTAACTGTAGTCTTTTCGTTTTAATGTATTTGAAAAGTCACTAATGGAGCAATTGTGTAATGAAATTATCTTATTACAGATCCTCATATGCTTGCATTTTTTGCGACGGGGAGTATTCAGTGGGTCACGGCGAATGATTATCGACACAGAACAGTCATATCTAGTGTGAGCCACATCATTCGTCGTGTGACAGCGGCTATCAACAGTCGCATGCATCATTACATCAAATTTCCATCAACCCAGGAAGAGATCATCCGTACTAAGCTAGGCTTTATGGAGAAGGCAGGTCTTCCTGGGTGCCTAGGTAGCATAGACTGTACCCACATGCCCATCCAAAAACCGAGTACTCCCGATTAACATGTCTATCTGAATCGTAAAGGCCGGTACTCCATCAACGTCCAGTTGGTAAGCCATACCTTTGTATATTGAAATTGTGTAGTTAAAAATATGTTTCCCCATTTCTAATATTTGTACAATTCTTTAAAATTTAAAACACATAGGTTTGCGATTCCACCACTTAAATCCTGGACGTTGTGGCGGACTGGCCTGGGAGTACTCACGATTCAAGCATATGGGCGAATTGCGACCTCAGGACCCGTCTCTCCTCAATGGATACAGAGGGAACATGGCTCATTGGAGATAGTGGTTACCCTCTGGAACCTTGGCTGATGCGTCCCATTCTCCATCCGGGAACTCAGCCGCAGGAGAGATTAAACCGTCGCCTCAGAAGAGCCCGAAGTTGCATCGAAAGATGCAACGGTCTCTTCAAATCTCAATGGCGCGCGTTGAGTGACTACGGAGGGAATTTGTTGTATAAACCTCAAAAAGTTTGTAAATTTGTTCTAGCTTGCGCCATTTTGTACAACTTCAACCTTGATGAAGGTGTGGAAATGCCCGAGTCAATGGTAGAAGATGGACAAGATGATGCAAGTGTTGCCCCCGAGCCCCATAACCCACGCTTGCAAGCTCGCGCTAATAACCAGGGCCGTGCTTAGGGGGTGGCGAGCCGGGCGGTCGCATTGTGTCAGTTTCGCCCATGCATTTCGCCCGGGGCCGCGAGACCTCTAAGCACGGCCCTGCTAATAACATTTTAAACCAATTGGTCGAAAACCTAGAACATCGCAGGAATCAGTAGACCAATTGGATTAAAATGGAATTTGCATGGCCTTGCAAGTGTTCTAATTAAACTTGAATTTAAATTAAACATTTTTCTAATTTTTAAAATTGGCCCCCTCCCCCACTTTATAATGAGGATTACAAAAATTCTCAATGAGGTAGTCAGGGGTTCAGCGTTTGGTGATCTAAAGTTAACTACCTGCAATTCCCAAAACTTTTTGTGCCAAAAGTTCTTGTTATTTTCTAACGATACATTTTTACCTCTCCGAGGGTACTTTGTACCCTGGAGGGGTTAAACAATCACCGTGTCTGTGGGTGGGTGTGTGTGTGTGTGGGTGTGTGTGTCCTGCGAACGCGTACGCATTTTCGGGGCAAAGTGTAATCACTGCGTACGCTTTGTGTTGAAATCACCACGTTCGCAGTTGCTAGGGCTCTTTGCGTTCGCAGTTGCTAGGAATTAGGGAGCGAAGTCTAACGGATGGCAAAACCACCATTTGACGGTGACCGTTAACGGATTACAATGCGGTTGGATTTTTTTTTGATGGTTTTACGCTCACCGTCGCGACAGTGTGGATGTAGTTTGGTTGGATATTACGTTATTTTAATGTTTATGTGTAGGGTGTGAATGTTTAGTTTGTGTTATGACGGTTGTGGGTGTTGAGTGTGTTATGTTAGTGTTGGTTGTGTTAGTGTTGGTTGTGTTAGTGTTGGTTGTGTTATGTTTGTGTTGGTTGTGTGTACGTGCATTTTCTCTCCAACATTTTCTTGTTGACTTTTGGGACGGACCGAATGCTGAGTGTTTAACAACCTCTCAACTTCCAATTACAGGGTTTCCACCAATTGTTCACGGTATTCGTCTTAGTGTCTATTTGCGATTTATTGGCGCCGGCCGGGAATCGAACCCGGGTCTGTTGCGTGGAGAGATTTACTCCAACACCTCAGCCACCAACGCTTGTTATGCTTCGGTGTTTTTCAAAAACATCTAAGCGGTAGTCCTTTATGCTGTTATAAAGTTATTGACGTAAATTTTTTCCTACAACATTTTACACTTTTGTAAATTTTTTTTCAACAACATTTTACGCTTTTGTGAATTATATTGAATTTAAAATTTATTAATTATTTTTACCTCTCCGAGGGGACTTCGTACCCTAGGAGGGGTTATACAACCACCGTGTCTGTCTGTCTGTCTGTGGGTCTGTCTGTCTGAGCTGCGAACGCGTTCGCATTTTCGGAGCAAAGTGTAATCGCTGCGTACGCAGTTTCTTAGAATCAGGGAAAAGGTTTTTCCAAAAACCGCCCTCTTGTTGCCATTGGGTGTAGTATAATATTTTCTTAGGCTGAGATTCGAGCCCGAGCCCTCCTGTACGACAGGTGAGCGTTCTACCGCAGAACCACGGATACAGTTACGCTTCATTGAAAATTAAAAACTCCTCCGAGGAGAGGTATATTTTGGCTGGCCAACTTGTTCTTTTTGTTATCTGTTTATTACTTGTATTACACCTTGATTTTTTGCATTTGCTTCGCTTTTAAACTCTCTATTAAACTGCCATTTTGTTAATAGCTGTCTAATTATTTCATAGAAATGTTATATAGGCTTTAGTGATAGATTATATATATTTCTTTGGCTTAATTGATAAATATTCCCAAAATATTATTGTAAAGGAATAAAACATATAATCAAAATTAAAATTTACCGCGAAATTGGCTTATTTATTTACGAAAAAAAATAATAGATGGAGACAGTTTTTTGATAAAGAAAACATCAGCTGACAGAAATATCTAGAAGAAACGTACAACCGCTGATACTGATTAGCATAATAGTTGAACAATGAATATAGTGAAATGGGATATCAGAATACAATGGAGCAAAGTAATTAATTATTCAAAATAACAATATGTTTAAGAGCGTGGGTTTATATGGGGTATTAATAATATTTTTAATGATAGCAAATTATGTGTTTGAGTTTGAGGAGGGGTTAATTTTGAACTCATCAGGCACTACGGCATTATGAATACCAATGAGAATCAGGTTAGTGTTGTATAAATGATTTGAGAATTCTTTCAAAATTTTTACTGTCTGCTCTTGTTGATTGACAATCTGCTCTCGTTGATTGCCCATTTCACTAAGGATTGATGATAAAACAACAGATTGCGCTGCCTTATCTAAAGTTTCCGTCCCGCTACTTGGACTGGACTGTTGCGACCGCTGATGGGCTACGGGTATGGCACTTGGCTTTTTGTGGCTTCTTTTAGCAATTGGCTTATGTTTAGTGGAGCTCTCCGGGACGCTATAAGTTGGAAATGGGTTTGCCGGTAAACTTTCTTTCGTTTTATGAAAATATATCTAAGGTAAGGCAGTTGCTAATCTAAAATAAGCTCATTTTAATTTATACTCATCTGTACAATTAAACCGATCCCTCTTCTCTTTTTGGATTTTATTGGATTACAAATTGGTGAAGCTAAAGAAGATTTCACATAACTAATGGAACCCGTATTCAATTTTTAATGATATTTTACCGGGGCGTTTCAACAAGCAATGCCTAACATCACCACTGCCAACACTTGGTTGTGTATCCATAGGGCTTATGTGAAAAACTCCTGCATTTGGAGTCCCGCTATATGCACTTGTACTTGGTATTGATGGTGGAGTGTAGGAAACATTGTGGGCAGTGACTGATAATGTTTTTTTTCTGCACGTGTAATGTATTACTTGTAAATGTATATATCTATAAATTGTGTACTGCATGACATACTTGGAAATTTATAGCTGCAGTGTCTATGCGGTTATCACCACCAGCTATCCCTCTAATTGCCGTTTCGCCAATTAATTTAACAACCCTGAGCTCAAGAGGTGACAGCTCATCGTAAGAGGCTGGACCCCCCTCCAGTGGCTTTTTTGGACCTAATATTTTCTTGAGCCTTTTTCTTCACTACACTTTTGAAGTCGGACCATTTGGTTCTTAGTTGATGGCCTGTTCTCGTCACACCCATTCCGACTGCTGAAACTTCCTTGGCAATTTCGTCCCAAGCTTTCGTTACGTCTTCGTTGCTCTTATATTTTTTCCCAATCCCCATTTCCCTGTTAACTAACCCTAATCTGGCCTCTAATCCTGCTACAAGAGCTTCTATTTCCCTACCATTAAATCTCTTACGCCTTTGCTCACTTTCTTCCCCAGTTTCGCTTTTATTTTTCGCCATTGTAAATAAGTCAAATTTGAAGATAAAATATAAAATAGAATAAAATAATAACAAAATATAATATAATAATAATAAAATATGAAATATAATAATATATAATTGAAAACTCTCTTTATATCCAAAAAGTTTAGCCAGTTTCGCTCTGAAAACCTACTCAACTGCCGACCGGCGACCGCAAAATTTAAAGCGTTTCATTGGCTACAGCTGTGGGCGGAGCTTCGGAGAAAAAAAGGCGAAATAACGAGAGCGGAAGTTTACGAAGTCTCATTAAAATGTCTCTGGAACGCGTTTTTATAACTCTAGTCTACGTCTCGTTAAATCGGTTTCGTTAAATCGCGAGTCTTGTTTTTTAACGAGACTGTTCAAAACGTCTCTGGAACGGGCCCTAAATCTTGAAAGTAAATTCATTATGATGTCACAGATATAAGGCATCAATTTAAAATCTTCAAAAGTCGACCAAATAGAAGCTTAACTTAGCAACCTATTTATTTCAATCATGAGAACCAAAATAGGCCATGACTCTCCCGATCTACTCTATCTCACTAACTAGTGCATAGAAAGAAGCTTTGTAGAGCTCTATGGTTTGTTTCGAAGATCAGCTCAGCGTTGCGTATATACAAAATTATATGTATAATCAAACTATGGCTTCGATCAGAAATGGTTGAAGACTTAATTATTTCGAATTTATACGATATAATTAAAATATGACTTCAACTGCGAAAGAAAGCAATAAAATTGCTCTCGGTGTCGCACTAAACCCAATTGTACTCAAGTTGTTACTATAAGGAATAAACAGACTAACAGGGAACACATACAGATGAGCTAACATTTTGGGGGGAAGTGAGCAGCATTGGTTACCCCTGTCGTTCAGTCCATGGATGATCGAACGCATGGCCAAAACGACTTTACACACTATAAATGTAGCTAAATCTGAAATAACTCGGTTCCTAAAACGAAGAACTATTTAAAGTAACCTTGACCTGGGCAACACTATAATAACCATCAGCACCAAATTAAGCTTAAGTCACCAAGCCACTTTTAAAGCCTTTAATTCAGGTGGCTGGGCTACAATGCGTAGGAGGGTGGCGGCAAGCTCTTCATGCCACTAACGATTACCGTTAACCTTAAAAAGTTTCTATGGAAGAGCAAACCGTAAAGCTCGGGGTGAAAACCCCTTAAGCCAGTCTGTGGGGGAGAGAACTTTGCCACAAGCTAGGATCGAACCCGGTTTTACTTGCTGTGAGGTGAAAGTGCTAACCACTCCGCCACCCCACTCTTATAGTTAGGCTCACGGTGGTAGGTTTATAAATAGTATGATACCAGAGGATAGGACAGGTATGCCTTGGCCTACCTTTAAATTTTAAACGGGCCCCAAATGCATCAATTTCGTAACTTCTTTGGAGGGTAATTTTTAAATCCTTTATAATTCCACCGAAAGTTATTATAGGAAGCGTATAAACTTAAATTTAGAGGCTGAACCACTATATTTGGATAGCACTAGGAAATAGCAACGAGACTGAAAATCCTTCTAAGGGGTTAAAAATAAAAACCGGGCGTCCACTTACTTGGCCCATTTGACCAAAAATTCCTAGCTTTGTCTCTGGTCAAGGGTGCCCAAACAGGCTATATGGTCATTGAAAAATATAAATTTCGTGAAAATTTTGTACAGGGTAATTTTAAATCCTTTGTATTTCTACCGAAGATTCTTATAAGGAGCAGATAAACTTAAATTTTCAGGATGAATCACCTACTTGACCAAAAACCCCTAGCGTCCCCACTGGTCAGGGGTGTTTATATTAGCAATCTGAACTATAAACGTCGATCTTGACCATCAGCAGGTTTATCTCGAAAATATATTAAAATCTTAAAATAAAAAATTACTAATATAAACAAGCCGATCTCGTCCTGGAAAATTAGGATCTTGGTCTTCAAAATGGCGATTTCTTAAATTCAAAATTTAATACGTGGCACTGATTACAAAACGTCTTCTGATTCTGAACCCCCAACTTATCCGGTTGTCAGTTAAGTTTCTCTGTACAAATTTCATTTAAAAAATCTCATTTCTTTAATTTGATAAGCCTCTTCTTGGGGCATCTTTTTAACAACCAACGTGTTTTCTCTTATTACAATTATTTAATTCTTTATTTTCCATATGTAGAATTTTTCTATTACCATAGAAATTGTTTTCCAGGGTCACGATATTCGTACTTATGAAGTCCTATAACCAAAAATAACATTTATTCAAGATATTGTTAGTTTCCAGTGGGAAAATACCATCGTTTTTATAAATTACGATTGTTATCGAAAATAAAATTTATATAATTATGTTTGAAATATAAAATTCAAATCCAGAAATATTTAGTCGATTTCTTTGGTGTAATTACTTGTTTTACATTTCTGAAAAGAAGTCATATTTTAAATTAAAGGTGCTATTTTTGACGAGTTTAAAAAGGAATATAAATAACTGGCTTCGGGAAGCCGATACGCAAAGATTTTGCACACTTTACCTCAAATAAGTCAAGTGCTTGTTGCTTCAGGTCCACATCGGGATTCTGCCTCTGTCTTCCTTCAACCAAGCAAGCCCCGAGCGCCACCTAGGGTTACGCAAATATTAAAACTGCTGCTTGAGAATTAATTCACGTCTTTATGTTTGCTCGAAGACATATTAGTACAAGTTATTTGTAAGTTTTTAAATTTCTTAAAATTTGTTGAGGGTTTAGCTTTTTGGTCCCTTTTCATTGTGGACTATTCTACCTTTCCGCGTATTTTATTACTCTCTGAAATGCAGCTCATAAATGGTTCTTATTAACTTAATATTAAGAACTGATTACTTCATAAAGTTGGTACTACGCCACCAAATATACAGGAGCTTTTGAGCTCGAGGCTCTTTATTGATAAAGAGCCTCGAGCTCGAAAGCTCCTGTTAAGAAAAAAATTTAATACAATTTTTGAAATAACAACTCCATGAGTATTCGTCTTTTTACAAATTTTATTTCATATAAAAAGTAGTCATCTAATATCCTATAGCCTTCTATAATTATGTTTATACCATTGAGTTAGGAATGTATACTCTTGATTCTTGAACACTCAATTGATATCCGCTATGGTGTCACGGTTGGGACCACTTTCTAGAAACACGTACGGTGGCTGTCATCTATTTTAGTAATATATCTTTAAGCCACCGGCTTAAGTTATTCTCAGTGTTTCTAACCGCTGGCGGTAGATGACGACACCGTACAAGATTCCATACACGATTCCAAGAAAGTGTCCCGGCGAAATATCAATTGGATCCAAATTTGATACATTTTTATTTGGTCAAATTAATTTGGATCAAACTTGAATCCAATTCTTATTATAACATTTTTTTGACTCCAAATTTGATATAGTTTTATTTAATCAAATTAATTTAAATGCAACTTAGATCCAATTCTTAGTTAGAAAATTTTTGGGATATAAATTTGATACAATTTTATTTGATCAAACCTATTTGGATAAATCTTGGATCCAATTCTTAGTTAAAAGATTTTTTTGATCAAATTTGATACAATTTTATTTGATCAAATTAATTTGGATCAAACTTGGATTCAATTCTTAGTTAAAAGATTTTTGGATCAAAATTTGATACAATTTTATTTGATCAAATTAATTTGGAACCTACTTGGATTCAATTCTTACTTAAGATTTTTTTGGATCCAAATTTGATAAAGATTATTTGATCCTTATTTGATCCCTACGCGATATAGCTTGATACAAATTGGATCCAAGGTCCAAAATTGGATCAAGTCATTTTCGTAAGGGTGTAGAAGTCGCGAAGTGATGAAGATGGCAGTCACGCTTCCACGAAATGTTCCCCTTCTTCCTAGCCCCAAATTCAAAAAGCCTTTCGAAAGCGGGAAACCCGGAAATTTATTTTATCGTTAATTTTCGAACACTGATTTAAATTTTAATAAATTGGGGAAATTTGGGTTGGCAGCGTTGTTTCTATAACCGTAAATGGTGAACGCCTGTGCCGCGTAAGCCCAAAAACCACTAAGGACAATATGGCCAAAGCAACCATGCACACCCGAAAAAAAACACTAAGAATATGTTTTCGGTGGAGTTGAATTTTTTGTAGTCTTTTGTTTGTAAGTAAAATCCATAATTAGTTATTATTCCACTTTGCGTTTAAAACTAGTTAATTTTTAAATTAGATTTTCTAAATGTTTTCAGTTACTTCCTTGCCTTCTTTGAAACACTCTAAATACGCTTTTAGCGAGTGCACCTTTACTTATATCGAATGCTGTTGGTTGTTTTCAATAGGCTCTTGGTATGGGGTTTGGTGGACTGCACTTTCGGTTTCCTGATTAAGCATGCGCCTGTAAAAGTGTTCATTCTACGCATTTAATTCTATGGAGTACAACTCACAACTCACGCAGAGCACGAGACCATGGTTGAAATGACAAAAGTAAGTGCAGTAAGACATTGAGCTTGCAATAAAAAGTACAAATCACCTGTTGAAAGGCATTAAAATTCGCTAAATGAATTGGGCCTAAGATGGTGCCTTGGGTATTAGTCTAGCTGATTATTATTAATATTATTATAATTACTTTAACAAAAATTGGAAACATGTGGAAATCCCAAAGCAGCACGCGATGATATGACAAATTATGAATTCCGCTAAGACCGTTACGTAGTTCGCTTTGCCTTGAGCTCTAACACTGGCTTAGGAATCGTGAGATCAGAGGGCAATACCTTTCTCATATATTTCACTGGAAACATCACTTATTTAATTACCCGTCGAACGTTTTGGTCGGTTCAAACTTGAAAATTGACTAGATAAAGGTATTAAAGTCCTACTAATGCCAATATTAACACTGGAATGAAATGATTTCAAGTGATTTTGCATAAATATGGGTTTTCTATGAAATTATTCTTCAAATTAACTGCGTGCTGTACTACGTTTGTGTTGATTATCATCTTAAAAGTGCTTAAAGAAAGGATCCAAGCAGATATCCATTAAGCGGGGTTTCCACTGAGATAAAATCACACAATTTCGCCCATTGTCGGATTAACTACCACCCGGTCCCCTTAGCTTAGGACGTTTCCGATCTTGCTTCCTCTAGCTTCTTTTTGGGCGCCCCTTACCTTTTGGTAAGTCCTGGACTCCTAGGCTTAGGCCTACTCAACCTTTTGGTTAATCCACCACTGATTTCGCCAATAAATCGATAATACTGCCCAGGTTGGTAAGAATATACTAGAGATTACACCTACGGTTTTAATTTCACTCTCGCCGTATTTAGATTAGTTGCAGAACCAATATTTATCAGCTAACGCACTTAATAATAATAATAATCAGCTAGGCTAATACCCAAGGCTCCACCTTAGGCCTAAGTCATCGAGTGACTTTTAAAGCCTTTAATTTAGGTGGCCGGGTTACAATGCGTAGGAGGGTGGTGACAAGCCCTGCAAGCCACGCGAGCCAACAGCTCCCTACACTAACTATTGCCGTTAACCTCAACAAGTTTTTATGAGGGGATGGAAATTTTATTATATAAAGATGAACGGATTATAAAAATCAGATGTTTACCAGTATTTGTGGCCAAAAATCGGAAAAGTCGACATGAAAAATTTCTTTAAATATTTATCTTTTAAATTGGGGGTACTGGCGGCCCCGAGACCCCTAGGAATTTATTATTTCCTATAATAGTCCATCAATGAATGTAAAGATGGCGCCACGGTTGTGGTTTCCTCAAAATGGCTGGTTTTCTGACTGAATTTTCTGTCACCGGAAATTTATTCCTATATTTTCGAAATATTTTCAACGCGATGTCCCTTTGAAAACCGTGACACTGTTGACCTTTACGAACAGACATCAGCGGCATTTTTTTTTTCAGTTTTCGTAAAACATTCGTTTAATTTACATTAATGAAATTTAATTTATATCTTTTTAATATTATCAATTATTATTTACATTAAGTGGGTAATTAAAACAAATAACCACTAAATTAGAATATTTTATTTTCATACCTCTCCATCAATGTTCTCAGACCCGAAGGATCTGCAAACGGCTTCAGTAATCACCTTATCCCGAACACTTTCCGCTGTGAGATTTCGGCAACCTTTAAAAATCTTAAAAAAGTAGGCGCTTCTTTCATTAGTCAATAATATGGCCCCCATAAGTATAAAGCAGCGTTCAGACTAGGTGAAAATATGACGTTCTTTCGATTTCTTACACCGTTCAGACTTCTCAACAGAGATTTTAAATTTTCGCGCGTGTCGTTTACATTTTTTCATTTCGTTGCGGATTGCCTAGATGGCGTCTCGGTTTAAAGGTCAAAAGGTTGATAGCAGACAATTCAGGATTTTAAAGCGGGAACTCAGGGAAGACATCGGCTTTGGAGGAGCACATACCTCTAACACCCATTCGCGTTGGAATAAGATTGTGGAAATCTCCATCTTTCTCTCTATCTGTAAAAATCACTCATCCAAATTTCCCCATTTCTTCGGTTTTTAATTCTATTGATCATGTAGGCCGCGAGTAAATTGTTATTATTAAAAATTAGCGCCTTTCTAATATCTACCATTGTAGCCTATTTCAATTTTTCCGCCGTTATTACTGAGCTCTGATTGGATGAACCTTTTATTTTAATCTCCGTGCACGGTTCGTTCCTTTCTGAACAGTGAAATGAACGAACCGACGCGACCAACATAACCGAAACGACACGGCCGACGCTAACGTAACATTTTCACATAGTCTGAACGCTGCTTAACTCTTCCTCTTCGTCGCGTCCGAAAAACCTCTGGGGTGAGGCATTCTGGACATTGACATATTGGCGGTTTTTAGTTCAATCGCTATCTCGTCTCACGTAGCCTTGACAACACCTCGCTTCGGGAGATTTCATTTCACTCGAAGAATAGCTCAAACTAAAATATTTCCGAAAGAGCCTTAATTATGAAACATTTTTATAAACTTATGAGTCATTTCGTTACCTAAGATTAAAAACATAGTAACTTTAATTTAATCATTTTCGGAACATTTTTTAATATATATTGTGCTGACATTTCCCATCATAGGTTTTGCGATGAAAAATAATTCAATTTTAATAAAAAATAAAATGGAGATTTATCTTTTTCATAAATATTTTAAATTTACAAATTAGTAAAAGTAAAAGTAGTAGTGACTATAGGAAGCTGCTGGCTCCTGCGTCACCACCCTCCTACACGTTGTAGCCCGGTTGCCAGATTAAAAGGTCACTAGATGACCTGTGCCTAAGGTTGTGCCTTGAGTATTAGCCTAGCTGATTATTTTTATTATTATATTTTCTGAATCAATTTAAAACTTAATTTTTTCTTAAACACTTTAAAACTTCAAATCATATTTTCTTAAACAATTTAATCTTCAAATGGTATTTTCTTAAAAATTTTAAAACTTTTAAGACTTCAAATTCCCTTTTCTTATATATTTACAATTTTTTTTTTAAACTTGCGTTTTAAAGTTACGATATTTCTAAACTCAGATATTGATATACCATTTGAGAAACAAAATATGATGTGTTACAGTATTTAACTAGTTGCTTCATTTTCCTTACATAATACGAAACGTGTAATTAAGTTGAATGACAACTTAAGAACCCTCAGGAAATAAGCACACGCTGGCTAATGATTGCTATCTTTGTGCGAGGGGATACATCACGAGTTCTGGTAATATCGCGGATAATTGTCATTTAGCAGAAGTGGGGATAATTCAAATTTCTAAATTACCTTATCCGAATATAATTGGTCGTTCACTCGGGCGCACTGTTCCCATTCTTGGTATTCATCGTCAGTTGCATTCATACCTAAAAAAATAAAATAGTTTCCAGTTCCGAGGTGCTGAAATGTGCGATTTCTAGGACAGGCGTGATTTCGACCTTCAAAATGGCGATCTTTTAAAATAGGTAAATGGAAACATTATAAGTCTATAATATTATTCTATAAGTTTGTCACTTTGGGGAATATTTTACTGAGATCTAGTAACGGAATGACGTCATCACAAGAAGAAAATATCCCCCTAGCGAGATGCGTTAGCAAGCGGACACAAAACGTCGACGAAGCTCGTAATGCAGTCTGTCTTGTGGATAGTTCTCAGTAAAACTTTTGCATGTGAAGAAAAGGAAGTGTCACACTTATGTAACAATATTATATACTTATGCTTATAGTAATCCAACTTTTTTACAATACATAAGCCTTGGCAATGTTAAAGTTTGAATTTTGCCCCCAATGAAAATAATTAAAGGGACACAATATCGATTGAATTTCCTAAATTTCCCGAGTCAATTTTTCAAATGATTATATGGCCCTTTGAAGAGATCAACCCATCTTGTTTAGTTTCGGAACACGTCTAATCTAATTCCAACTTCTTGTTGAATGATTGAAACAACTCATTGTTGTTAAATCTAAGCCAACATAAAAAGTTAGCCTAGCTGATTATTATTATTATTAGTCTTAATGGAAAACTCTTTGAATGTTTTGTAAATGCTTCTACCACCAGATGGAGTACGGACTCCATCAAGATCTTTCCGTTATTCTCGAGGAAATATTTTCCGACCATAGGCTTCGAAATATCGTCTTATATGTAATTCCATCACAAAATAAGCAAATGGAACCATAGCAGTTGTTACATATTTAAACTTTAACAAATTGGTATCGAGAACGGTGTTTAAAGCGTTATAATTCTCATGAAATATTTAAAACAATTGTTGACTCGACTAGCTCTTTTTTCAACAGATGTCGCTAACGTCGAAACCAAAACAAGATACTTAAGCTACATTTGGACCGAAAGGGCGGGATATAAAAGTCTCCTAAGCGTTGATTGGCTCGTTTTTAATTTTGAAAATAACTTGAATTATGTTAATTTTTAACTATATATTTTATATGGGATATATAATGAAGGTCGAAGTTTACTAAGTACTAAGTAGTGTATAAGTTGTCTAATTTTAATTCTCTACAATGGTTCTCTGGCGACGTTATCGTTTCGCCATTAATAGATGGAACCACGCTCTCCAGTAGTCTTTTTTTCGAAGAAGCGGGTAGATTCATTGTCTTATCATAATACAGATGGCAATGATAGAGCTGACAGTTGCTTTAAGATTCTAATATGGAAAAACGTTCTAACCTCATTGATTCGTCTCACAATTTATTGACCAGGTGAAAGCAACTGCTAATCTAGACATTAATTTTTCCAACCAAGAGTGCTTCCACTTTCTAAAATAAATTTTTTTTTTGTACCAGCTAGTAACCCCAAAACTTCCTTTTTTGGCCCTCTTAAATGCTACAATTGCATGCTTAAAATTTTCCATATATATACAGGGTGTTAACTAAAAAATGGACCAGGGCGAATATCTCAAAATGTGTTTTAGCTACGATTTTGAAATTTTAGGGTGTTATAGAGCGCTCAGGAGGTCAACCAACTATGAAAATTTAAATGACCTTGAACCATGTCTTCAAGGTCGTTCAAAAATTAACTTGAGAACCGTAAGAGTTACGAAGTTGCTTCCAATTAGAAAAGTGTTCCCCGTCTCATTTTATGCCTAACTAGTTTTGACTCGACCTGATTTGCGAAATAGGAAGTTGAGCAATGTTAGGCCAAAATCAAGAAGGTCGTTAAGTTGATAACGTGTGGAAGACGAGTTTTGGGAGCTGAAATTTTCAAACTACAGACCCTCAACCACGATGAGGTTGTCCAACAAATTTCAGTACTCTAACAAGAGTACTTTTAAAGGTATCAGTTGAACATCAATATATATATATATATATATATATATATATATAGTCGATTTAATTGAAACGCAGATCATTGGTCTGTGATAGAAAATAGTGGAAATTTACATGGTTTTCTAAAATAAAAGGAAAATTCCCTCTTTATCCCTAGTTCCATTTTTCGATTATGAAATTCCCTAGAAGTAGAAGCACTGCTCATGGAGTGACCAGTTTTTTAATTGGAAACGTTCGCTTGAGACTGTCATTAGCCCAGGTCGTTTCGTTTAATACTTAGGTCAAATATCCTACTTTTGTTGAAAATACTATAGTGAATAATGTTCGTTAATACGTACGGCATCCAGTTTCAAGTAACTTCGAGATAAGTCCTTTCATTTAATTGAGTTGATCTTCTATATTCACCACTTCGGATTTTGCCCAAATTAAAACCAAGTTAAGCAAAAAACACAAAACGTAAGAGCTATACATATTTATTTTTCCAACTGTTTAGCGAAATTAAAAATAATAGTTTGCCCACTAACGATGACTTAACTAGTGCTAATCAAAGGAAAGACTAACGCTTAGTTAGGGTGGCATTTTTATACTGATACACGGATGTTGGTATTTTTCCAAGAGATAAAAATCCATGAATTTATAATCATGGGCGTGTCGATTAATAAACAATGAGTGTTTTAAGGAACTCAAGCTTAACACCAATTATTCAACTATTTACGGCAGCGACAACCTTGGTATAATGGCATTAATTACTTTATGACTTTAACTAGCTTTGCATAAAATTACCGGTTATTTTTTAAATATTGTACATAATACTTTCAGACAGGTTTGGATTTGTTTCGCTTATTTAAAATGAAAAAACTTCATAAACGTGTGCTTTGGGTTTATTAATAATAATTAATCATCTAAAAGGATACGATAATTTAGTTTCATTCGGCTGTTTTTATACTTAATTTACAAAATTTAATTGTTAATAAAATTTTGCAAGAAAACGATTAAATTCAATGACAATCCGATATAACTTAAATATAAAATTATATACTTTATGTATTCACGTAATTAATTTAATGAAATTAAAGAAATATTAAATTATCGATTTACCGTTGTTAATGTGCTTTTAATGTAGAAGAAACAAAGTTATAATTTTCAGGTGAAATTATTTAATATACTATATTAACCTGTAAATCAAGGTAAATTGTAATCACTCAGCTTAAAGGACTTTTTCTAATGAAAATATTAAAATAATTGTGAATTGTTAAATTATAGAATTTTTTTTAATGAAGCATAAATAAGTTTCAACTCATTCTTAATAAGAAAATGTTTAAATTCTTATTCCGCAAATTGTGGTAGTGCAGAGTTATTTTTCAAATTAAAATATTAATTGTGATTTACAGCGTTAATTGCATTTAGCGCCTTCGGGTTGAGTTGAATATAAATAACAGCGTAACTGAGTGACAGACCGAAGAAGGAAACGAGTAAATTTCGATTAATTATGAAGCTGTTTCCAATTTTTAGGCCACTTTTAGCGGATATTAGATTTATTTGTTGGTACAACAATGTCAAATCCGACGTTTTCCTTTCACGCAGAGCCATTTGGGTCAATCTTGAGAGGGACATTTGAAAAGCCTCTATTTTTTCGGAAACCTTTATGGCTATAATTATCAAAGGCAGTACCGCAGTCACGTCCTGAAAATAGCCGGGGATATTCCACAGTTTGAGTTTACGTTCGCCACTACTTACTTTTATAATGTAGGTAGAAATCCGTACGCAAGTGCTAATCAAAGCGCTAGTGTACCAGATCAAAGTAACTCCGCTAAATACTTGGTTAACGTTATCGACAAGAGTTATTATCTTTTCAAATTGTTCCTTAATTTCGAAAACATCGTCGAAACTAACATTTTCTAGGGATTTCAGAAGCACGTCGATGCTTTCCAATATTAGCAGGGCGAAGAAGGACAATATAACCGCGCAGACAACAATACGAAAGGACAGAAAGGTGGATAGGAAAACGAGAGTACTGATGTAAAATGTACCGTACACTATGGTTCGTCTAGTCCCCGTGCTGAGTCGGGTCATGTTTAAGAAAGATAGGTATTGTTCGCAGTAGTTCTCTATTTGGATACTGTCTTTTAGCGCCGTGGTCGTTATGAGAAAAACGCAACAGAAGAAGAACCCACCCCAAAAGGCCAACAGAAGCATCCAGCGTAATCGATTTCTAAGCAATCTCACTCGACGGTTGTCCCTGACCTCCAGGAAACGCATGAATTCGATTGACAGTTGGTTGATTCTTTTCCGACGATACCACAAAATGTAAAAGCTCAAGATCAATCCAAGTTTCGGCACTACGTTCGAAACCCTTTCAAGTTGGTTGTGCGTTTTCGCGTAAATCATTGAAGATAATCGCAGAATGACCTTGAGGTGGGCGACGACGAAAGCCAACGTGGCCCAGATCTTCATTAATACCAGATATATTTTGCTCAGTAGCGGCTCTTTACTGAAGGACATATCAGAGTGGATCGGTTTTCTGATATCGGTACGCAAAGATGGCTTAAAGAAATTCATAGTTATATGGCGTTTTATTAGATTGGTGTTGAAGTGACCTACATAAAAGATAAACTGTTGTTAGAATAAACCAAACATTAAATAACTCACGTGTGATGGAATTCGGCATACCCAAGGAACAATTATGGGACCCTAATTATTTATAATACAGGGTGTTTCAAAAGGTGATGCAAATATTTTAAGGAGTTGTAGGGGGTGAGTTGAGAAGTATGCCTGTTTTTTTCTCATTTTCCTACGATGAGTTAAAAGAGCGCCAGAGAGCTTCAAAGTGTGAACTACTACTAAATTATTATTATTATTATTTATATCCTTTGCAGACGATACTTAACTATTATTTGAGGGAAGGAGTTGGTCAGGGTTCTATTCAAAAACGCAAACAGCTTTAAATAAAGTTCAGGAAAACCTACTAATCCTGAACATAAAAAACTAAATATATTGGTTTTCTCTTAAGAGCGTTATTGTAGAAACTGCACTTTTAAATACCTAAAGTTAGAAAAAGTAGACCAAATGAAAGTAGTAAATTTGTTAACCACAAGATCTTGGACAAAAACATTTATGTAACTTTACTTGGGAGCTAAATGTTTTACGCATGACCTACAAAATTTTATAATTTCGAAATTTATGAACAATGTGAAATAACATGGCTCCTAAAAATTTAATAAATAAATCTTAATAAATTTTGACATTTTTAATTTGTAAATTCTAAAATTGTTTATATAATACAAACGAAGTTCTGATTGTTATTTGCTTTCCATTTAATATAATGATTAAATTCAGCAAAGATTTTAAGTAAGTCGCACCAATAACTTAATTAATAATAAGAAAAAGTTAAACCTTAAATAGATCTCTTAGCGACATGCGACTGCGATTCCAGATAGTAACGAAACTCTTCATTTTGTTTCGCGTGCAGGTGTAGTTGAAATATTTATAAAATGTATATTTTTAAAGGGTGTGCCTAATATTACCAAGTGTTCTGTGTTTCTTCAAGCAAATATTTATCCGAATTACAAAAGTGACCACGCCCTTTTACAGTTGGCTTTGACTTTCAATTTTAAGATTTTCACATTAAAACAGTTACGTTCTAATATACAGCGTCAACTTTACTTGGCACTAAAAAGAATTTAGGCACGAGCTTCGAAATGTTTTCGTGATGGAGATTATAATAAAAATGTTTTGTCGCTACACCATTACACCGATTGCATGTCAAGAAGCGCGTAAATATGTTCTACAAGTTGAATAAGACATAAGTATAATTTATGCTATGCGCTAATTCACTTTTTTACTCACAATCCCTAAGGGATTTGTATGTACTATTTTCACCTGGTACGTAGCCCTTCAACGCCGCCGTCGCTGCAGGCGTTGTTCGTAGCATAACTCTCGAACCGTTTGTAGTAAAATGGTAACTGACACATCAATCGACAGAAAATATCAAGCCATCGCTGCCATTATTAATAATTTTGGAATCGGAGCCCAAGAAGTGGGTCATTTGCCCATTTTAGTGATCTTTGGCCGATTTCGACTTAAAAATCTACAAACGTGTTTTTAAATTAAGACCGAATTGGTTAAAAATTATATTTTTAGTTAGTGCTGATCATTTCCAAACTTCGATTACGGTTGCATTAAGTAATTTTAATTTGAAGTGAGATTTCGGCCAATTAACGGGATCCCACAGCCCGCGTACGCACTAGTTAGATATTTGAATTTCGTACCAAATCAAGATTCAAAATACAAAGCGTTATGTATTTGTACCCCGCCGTTCCGGTTTAGCATTACGGCGGCCTACGAGACTAAACAGGCTGGGACAGAAAGTGCGCTTGCAAAACAACGTTCGGCCAGTGAGAGCCATCGCGATTGGCTCACATATAGCAAACAAACGCCCTCATCACGGCCCAACAAAAGGCGACATCGTGGGCTGCCCGAGACCCTCGCTCACCCATCTGAGGACTAGAGTGACTTATTCTTCCACTGCAATCTACCCTCCCCAGTAGGTTAAAGAATGCCGAGTATGGAACACCCCTGAGGTTCCAGTGACCCAGCGCTCCGATCATGGGACGCCCCAAGGACTCCAGTGACCCAGTAAACCGAGTGTGGATCGCCCTCAAGAGCCCAATGACCCAGAACGCCGGGTATGGGCCCCCATTCAACCACCAGATAGGGACAGTGGGAATTCAGAATACAAGGTTCATCTGTCTCCAAATATTGGATCGTCGACCTTGGAAACCCCTACGTCCATTGTCCTCTACTTGGATACTTTAGCCGTGCTATTTGGGAACCGCACGTTTGTACTACAGGGTGCTGGCTATGCTACGTTATGCCATCTTGACAATTGTTAGATAAAGTGTTTGCTATGCTATGTTATGATATTTTGGGTATTGCTATATTCGGTATTTTCGGAGTTTTTCTTAAATGGCAGCAATTTTCTTATACAGGGTGTTAGTTTTTATTTATACAGGGTGTTAGTTTTTATTTATACAGGGTGTTACGGATAAGAGTACCGAAACTTTTATAATGTGTTCTATGGGTCAATACGAGTTGAAAATGTCTTATGAACTATGGTCCTAAAATGTACCGTTTAGGAGATACAAGCTTTCGAAATAGGTGATTATGAAAAATATCGGTGGTCACGTGATTTGGTTAAGTACTACCAAGTTGAAAGTATCAAAATTGGCCCTTTTTGTAAATTCGTCTGGCTAGTTAAGCAAGGGTTAGCGAGATTTCTATTATTTCATTGTTCAATCGAAAGAATTTTTCGTTTTTCGTTTTGAGAGAATTTTGCAAAGTCCTTAAATTAAGGTAATTGATTTATTAAATGAAATATTTTTAAATTCTATCCAAATTGATTTTAATTCATTTTCAGGAATAATGGAAACATGTATGTAAATATAACCTTGTGTCTTCTATTAAAATTGGGCTTGTTTCTTTATCAATACTAAACGCGGACGACCGCGGGCCTCGGTAGGTGCAGACTAATTTAAGCAGCCGACGCTTTGTCAAAAAATAACCAACTCCCGTGAGCCTCTGCGCGCAATTCTTTTTCATAATCACCTATTTGACCTAAAAAACACCGAAATTCACGCAAATGTGAAATCCTTATTATGCCTTGATCACAATTGTTGTCTTAAAATGATCGGTTGTTTTTTAGAGATAAAGTGATAATAGGATCGCTGAATATCAAAAGATCATTACAATATCGTCCGGAAGTATGCACCTCCAGATTGTGAATTTACGAAGAAGCTTTAAAAACAAGACTTGTAATAATTTTCGACGTTTAACTGTAACCTAGTCGTGTTTGATAGTACAAAAACCAGCAGCACATAATTAATGGTATGTTTTTATTTATCAAAACAGAACAATTATTGACATTGTTACACGCACCGTTCACATTATTTACAAGAGTTGTTCGAAATGCCCACCTTGAACTCTAATGCACAAACGACAACGCCGTACAAATGATTGACGAACGTTTTCCCAGATGTCTGGTGTGTTTCGAATTGTCTCACATGCATCGATAATACGCTGGCGCAAGTCGTCGACATCTAAGACCTCTGTTTTATAAACTACGTCTTCCAGATGTCCCCAAAGATAGAAGTCACAAGCGTTCAAATCGGGAGATCGTGCTGGCCATGGAATAGTTCCTCCTCGTCCTATCCACCTTAAAGGAAATGTCGCATCGAAGTGGTCTCTCACAGCACGGCTGAAATGTGGTGGTGCCCCATCGTGCAAGAACCACATCCACTGTCTAGTCGCTAACGGAACATCTTCCAGAAGCTCTGGTAGGGCTCGTTGCAGAAATTCCAGGTACGACTCTCCATTCAATCTTGGCGGAAGGAAATAGGGTCCCACTAAGTTGTCTCCAACAATGCCACACCAGAAGTTTAGGCTGAATCTTTCTTGGTGAGGTGCGACCACAGTTCCATGAGGGTGGTTTTGGCTCCACTGATGGTATTGTGTAAGTTGAGAATACCATTTCGCGAGAAATTGGCCTCATCGCATGCTAAGATGACAATTGGGAACTGCGGATCTTCTTGCACTCTGTCCACAATCCACTGACAGAAGTTGCGGCGGTGTGGATAGTCGGCTTCGCTTAAGGTTTGAACTTTTTGTAAGTGGTAAGGGTGATAACGATGACCATGAAGAATTCTCCAGACCATCACGTGATTTACACCCAGCTGTCGTCCAGCTTGACGGGTACTTGTGCTGGGGTCATCATTGAAAATTGTCAGTACCTGAAACATTCCAGATGGTTTTTTCAATGAAAACACTGTTATAAACTACATCGCACAAACAGAGATTTCAAATAATAACCTGTTCTTCTACGTCGAGTGGAACGTCTCACACTCCTTCTCGAGGGGGTTGAAGTTGACCAGTTTCTCGTAAACGCCGGTTCACACTTTCGAAGGTTCGTCTATTCGGTAGTCTTCTGTTAGGGAAAGTTTCTTGGTACAATCGTCGGGCTTCATCTCCTCTTCCTTCGGCTCGTCCGTACATCAAGTGCATTTCGGCGTATTCCGCGTTGGTAAATCATTATCGAAAGTCCGGTGTCGAAGTAAGTACATTTCCAAATTAACACGTCGTTTTATACCGAAAATTGCAAAAACAAAAAATTCGCAGTACCTGAAGCCAGAAATCACTCGGAAGGGTTATCAGTGGGATGGAAGGGGCGGGGTGGAAAATTCGTACAGTCAAAGCTACGCCAAGAAAGAGGGTTTTGTGAATACATCTACAAATTATTTTTTAATCAACACGTTGAATCGTAATAGATGCTCTAGTGATGTTGCAATTTTCGGTATAAAACAATGTGTTAATTTGGAAATGTACTTACTTCGACACCGGACTAGACAGCGGATGTGGTGCTTGCACGATGGGGCGCCACCACATTTCAGCCGTGCCGTGAGGGACCACCTCGATGCGACATTTCCTTTAAGGTGGATAGGACGATTAGGAACTATTCCATGGCCAGCACGATCTCCCGATTTGAACGCTTGTGACTTCTATCTTTGCGGACATCTGACAGACGTAGTTTATAAAACAGAGGTCCGAGATGTCGACGACTTGCGCCAGCGTATTATCGATGCATGTGAGACAATTCGAAACACACCAGACATCTGGGAAAACGTTCGTCAATCATTTGTACGACGTTGTCGTTTGTGCATTAGAGTTCAAGGTGGGCATTTCGAACAACTCTTGTAAATAATGTGAACGGTGCGTGTAACAATGTCAATAATTGTTCTGTTTTGATAAATAAAAACATACCATTAATTATGTGCTGCTGGTTTTTGTACTATCAAACACGACTAGGTCTTGTTTTTAAAGCTTCTTCGTAAATTCACAATCTGGAGGTGCATACTTCCGGACGATATTGTAATGATCTATTGATATACGACGATCCTTTTATCACTTTATCTCTAATAAACAACCGATCATTTTAAGACAACAATTGTGATCAAGGCATAATAAGGATTTCACATTTGCGTGAATTTCGGTGTTTTTTAGGTCAAATTTTGAAAGCTTGTATCTCCTAAACGGTACATTTTAGGACAATGGTTCATAAGACATTTTCAACTCGTATTGACCCATAGAACACATTATAAAAGTTTCGGTACTCTTACCGTAACACCCTGTATAATGGATTTTTCACTGGATGAAAGACAAGGCGATTAGGATAGTTTTTAAAGTATTTGGTTGTTGAAAAATTGCTGCTTTTGGTAAAAATTAATTTTGGTTTGCTATAGTGTACATATCAAGTTAATGTACAGGGTGATTTAAATATTGTTCCTAATGAACAGGGTGGATATCAAGCGTTTTGAAACCCATGGGCGCGCTTGGTGCTTTTACGGCAGCGCCGTAGTGTCAAGAATTGGAAAGGTTTCTATCCAAATACTAAACGCGTGCTCAATATTAGCGGACGATGTTAGGCCTAGCGTTCTTAGCTCGTCACTGTCGTCAAAGCTTACACCATGGTCCATGCTTACACCTTTATTTCCGTTTTGACTAGGCACAGGTCCGGACTGGGACCTAAAACCGGCTCGGGCATTTTAGAAACGTCGGCCCCTACCTCCCGATCTGCCCTATGGCCAGTCCGGGCGGTCTAGGCATTTTTAAATTTAAAATCTATTTAAACCTTCACACAAACTATATATGCAAAAACATTAAAACGAACTTTCTATTTAAATTAATTAACTCATTACAATTTCATTTTTACTCCAATACAATTATTACTGAATAATCTAATTCCAAAAGCCTCACCTCTATAAAAACAAGTTGGCAAGCTAAAATATACCTCTCCTCCAAAGAGTTTTTAATTTTTAGTGAAGCGTAACTGTATCCGTGGTTCTGCGGTAGAACGCTCACCTCCCGTGCAGGAGGGCTCGGGTTCGAATCCCGGCCGATTAAAAAATTATACTACACCCAATGACAAAAAGAGAGCGCTTTTGGAAAAACCTTTTCCCTGACTCTAAGAAACTGCGAACGCGTTCGCAGGCCTGACAGACAGACCCACAGACAGACAGACAGACACGGTGGTTGTATAACCCCTCCTTAGGTACGAAGTCCCCTCGGAGAGGTAAAAACAGCAGAGCAGACGACGGAATGCAGGACATCTAACATTTTTACGTACGTGTTTTGTATTTGGATAGAAATATTTTGCGATTATCTCGGTAGGAGCGCTGATGGGCGATGCAAATTTAAGAACAGGGGCTTTTGCTTAAGTTTCGAGTCCAGTAATTATTCATCCAAGATTTTATATTACCATTCGCTTAAAGTAACAAATTATTACAAAAGCTTAAGTTGCGTATCATTTAAGGAAATAAATGACTGCTTAGACGGCAAATTGTAATTTCGACGTTATTTTCCATAACGAGGAAATAAACCCCTAATAGTTCTTATAAGAATGTTCAGTTATATGGATATGCTTAATAAAAATTTGCGAATAATGGTTGGCTAACCTTTTGAATTATTATTATTTATATTATTCAAAAATAAGGAAAGTTATAAAGCTGTAGCTAAGCGGAAGTGTTTTTGCAAACAAAACCAAAATGGACAAAAAGGTTTTACTTAATTCCTCATTGACCTTAATATACAAATAATAGCGTTAAATTTTAAATAAAATAACTTTGATATTTTTTTAAAATTTACATTAAATTTTGAAATTGAAACTGTCGTTCAATTTTTCCCATTTGAGGCTGATAAAAGCGTGAAATCTTGGGAAATGGTCAAGTAAAATAATTCAATACAGCAAGTGGTCACAGCCGGCTATAGCTACGTATTATCTTAAGCGAGAGCCCTGTGAATGGTTGATCATGTTTTCTGCCACCAGATGAGTAACGACTACCTAGGCTTCCCGCTTTATTGTTAGAATGACATTAAAATTACTAGAAGCAGTAAGAACCTGTTCACTTCGTAACATCGCCTTTTAATTAATACGCATCCCGGAGCCTGTAAAATATGGAAATTACAATTGTTACGTGTTTAGAAGTGTGGAAATTGTACTATATAATATACAAACGGAATCCGTAAGTTGCGAGAACGATAACCAAAGTGTGACTTAAAACGGTAATTTTAAATAATTTGTATGGAATATTTATGGTCTAAATCTGGGATGGCCAACACACAGCCCACCGAGTTTTAAATTGCGGCCCGCGATAATTAATTGTATTGCGGCCCACGAAAGTAATCAAGAATTAATTGTATTGCAGCCCGCGAAAGTAATCGATAATTAATTGTATTGCGGTCCGCGTTTAACATTTTGAATTTGGATTTTCAAATGTAGCGCGTATTTCGTTCTGATTCCCTTCAGAAACATTTTTCTTGCGTCGTCTGCTTCTCTGTATGCTACAATATTACATCCAGCCTCCAGGCTCAACGGTCAGGGCTGGACATAAGGATATTTTTTAGTAGTCAGCTTGACTAGTGAGCCTCCTTAATTTATTTTAATAGTCACTGACTAGTGGGGGTAAAAAGGGGGTGGTATAAACACCCGTCAGAATTCAAAAAGGAATTAATTACCACTTGAATTACATGACTTTGGCCGATCACAATATTTTTTAAATAAAAAGGGATTGATGAATGATGAATTTATGATACGCCATATTCATCATTATTTATGAATATTTAGGTAAATTTTCCACTAGTCAAATTTACTAGTGAGCCCCCAGATTTCGATTAATTTTAGTAGTTAGAACATTTATTTTAGTAGTCAAATTCCGTGACTAGGGCCTCACGTCCAACCCTGTCCACGGTATAGTACCTTATTGCGAAAGAATTATCGTTCGTTGAAGGAACGCGGGTTTTTCAGAAATGGCTTTTCTATCCCAAAAACGGATGATTAGACATGACAATCGTACTTTTCAGGAAAACAGTTTTATTTTAAACTTGCGGCTCGAAAAGTTTTTAGAATTTTCGAATTTGACCCTTGAACTGAAAAGATGTCCACACCCTGATCTAAATTAGTGTTATTCCTATTTTCTTAGAGCCGCGTTTTTCTGAAATGCGTGTGGAACATGGTGAAGCAGACGCTATTTTAACAGGGTTGTCATGCATTTTCCGTTCTAAATTATTTATTTAACATCGAAATTGTATGACAACCCTGTTAATAAGTCGCTGGAAAAACGGGTTGCCACACATTTATGATGTGATATAATTAATTTAAAACGAAAAATGCATGGCAGCCTTGTTAAAATAGCGTCTGTTTCTGAACACCGCCGTTGGGGGAAATAGGAATAACTCTCATTGTAAATGTGATTTGAACAGATTTGATATTATTACTTTTTAACAAAATAATATTAATACTCAGCTAAGCTAATACCCAATTATCGTATACGTCGATAATTTCTATCCAATTTTTGAACTGTACGATAATTTTACGGGCGTGCTATATAGTACGCGATATACGATAATTCAGGCTGCGCCTACAATTGTGCACAATTACCTTTTTAATTTGGTAGAAAACCGCTTAAAGCTGAGACTTTATAACATTAGATTTTTTTCCAATTAGGTCGAAATTCATTTAAGTGTTATTAAAAAATTTAATTTCCCAAGTTTGAAGTCAATATTCCCACAAAATTCAAATTTACCGCCAATAACTGGTTTTATAAAATTAAAAGTGGTCTTGTCCAATTTGTTAAAATGTTTCTCAAAAGTCACAAGACACAGCTTTATTAGTATATTCTACACACGAGCAATTGGCACGCGCGCTAGATAAACCTCTATTCCTCGCGACTGTAGAGCTCTCTTAGACTTGTAAAAGTAAGAGACTGTGATGAAGAGCCATATTCAAACAAGAAAGTCGCGTTACAAATAATAATTTAATTTTCAAGACCTAGTAACGCTGCTACACAATGCATATTTGCAAACGCGCCACATCACGACCAACTTTGACACTCGTACAATAGCGGCCAACCCATTCACCTAAATTCCATGAACAAGGATTTTCCCGCTATAAACTATCGGCGCTCAGCGCCACGCTCGTTTTTATATTGGCTTCAATGCAGAAACTATTCTAAAAATAATTTTCCGCTAGGGGCGTTCGACGCTGAGATATATTTTTGTTCGTAGGTTACTTCAACGAATGGGCTGGCCGCTATTGCGCGAGTTGGCCGTGGCTACATAATATTGTATATTATCTCTAGTGCGAAATCGGCAGAATGGTTATGCTGTCTTTTTTTCATTTATTAGGTCTTAGGATTTATTTTTTATTTATTTCAACGGATTCTTCGGTACAGAGTAGAAAACATGTGCGAGTACGTAAGTAATTGAGGTAGCAGTGCTTATTTGCAGTTGAATTTTCGTTCCTATAATTTGCCCGTTAGTTAGGCTTAGCTGAGTATCGTTGCTTGAAGGAGGAGCGGCCCACTATTGTGGGCTAAGAGGCGCCATCTGGCAACGGTATTGTATTAGAATTTGAAAAATAAGAACGATGGTGTTGTCTAAGGCAACTACCTTCTGGCAGATCTGCTCTGAGGAGGATAGTCCAAAGCTGCTTAGCTCCTCTAGTGTAAATCATTGGATACGTTGTACAAGTTGTCAGACATGGCAGCATGTGGAATGTGTAAATCTTACACCACCAGTTTCAGAGTCTCTTAAAAAGGTTTGGTACTGTCCAACGTTTAAGATGACTGAACCTGCAACACTATCGCAGAGTAGTTACGATTTAAGACGCAATATAACGAAAGATGTGAAGAAGGCCAGTAAAGGTGTGAAAAACCAGATCCTACTAAAGCTGTAACAGAGCTGGAGAGTAATAATAGTAAGGAAAACTCTTGTGTGAATAACTCCCAAGTCTCTCTGGCCTGTAACTATAAATAATTTGGCAATTTATGTGGTTTTCTAAGGAGGGGAGAGCTATATCTAGAACCCTAGCCACCGACTGAACAAATGACTGGGATCGAAAACTTTAGTAAATGCGTGCAACGTTATTGGTAAATTAAGACAAGGTTTTCTATACTAAAAAACTTAAACTTTATTCGGAGAATTTGCTCTTTTAAGGGTAGAGCCGGATTGGAACGAAACGGCGTTCGTTCCCTGAAATTCCTTGGTTGAATATGGCGAATATTTGGGAAGAAGCTACTTTGAATCAATAGCTTCTTTGGTACAATAGGGGGGTTTTTCTTAATGGTGTTTCTAAAAGCGCGCGAAAACTCTCAAAACCTCGTTTCAGTTGAACTGTAGAGCAGTTTTGAGCGGAGGAAACGAAACTTTCGCTTCTTTTGGGCACCATGTGTGATAGATACTGGGACCCTACTCTTCGCCCTCGGGCTACTTATATACCAAGAGGACAATTGACGAAGTATTTATGGTCCCAGAATTGGCGAGAGTTTCGTTGTATACACTTTTAAGGAGGCTTATATTTTACAACTTGGGTCTAAGGGTATCTGGTTTTCATTACAATTTATCTCATAAAACTATGTTAGTTGGGCAATTTGAATTTAAATTTAAGGGAAATATAGACAATTTTATACAATGTAAATGGATAATAAGTATTTTAAGAAATGATTAAGGATTGTAATATAAACAATGGTTACAACAAAAAATACAAAAATGGTAAACAAGATGTCGCTTAGTTCTTTCTATACAATATTCAACAGTAACAAGAGTTTAAATGGTGCGGTGTCTACTACTTCGGAGAAAAACCAATCTGTTCAGGTGGTTGATGTTTCTATTATGATGGAGAGTCTGGGAAATATGCTATCAGGGCTTCTAACAACTATGTTCCATACTCTGGTTGCAACAGCTATGAAACAAGTGGAAGACAATTTCACAAATCTTAGAGATGACTTTCTATCGCGGCTTTCTAATATGATATCCAGTCTGATCAACTAGTATTAAAAGCAAGTACAGATCAATGTTTCAAACGCCTTGATAATATTGATGGGGTAGTGGATGATCTGCAGCGACAGATCAAAGAACAGAAAGCTGATTATTTAAATATGCAAAATCAGGGTACAATGACCGTTAATCAAGAAATATTAGCCGTCACAATCAGTTAAAAGATCTTGAGAAGAAATTTGAGGATCAAAGTTTAGAACTACAAAATCTTAAAAATAGACCTCTCAATGCAGTACCTCGAGTTGCTGATGATGACTCTAAGCTCAATGTGATAGTGTTTGGAGCCACTACAGATATCTTTGGCTCGCAGAAAAGCTTGAAAGACTGGCCCAGGTGTAATCTCAATTTACCTTCTGATCTTGAAATAACTCGGGTGGAACGTTTTGGCAAAAGTCAAGTCCTTAAGGAACGTCCAATTAAGCTAACTTTCAACTCTGAGAAGAATCGTGATATTGTCTTGGAAGAGTCTTACCGATTGAAGTCCCAGTCTAGCGCAGAGATTTATGCTATGTCTTTTGTCCCAGATCGCCCACTGTTGCCACGTCTGAGCTACAAACTGCACCGCCGATCATTTAGAAGACAGGAAAATAAGGACACGCCCACTAGTCGTGTGACCTCTGATGAATTTAGTACTCAGGTTGAAAGTCATACTCATCCAAAGGTCACCTTTCCAAAAAACTAATGGGCGGACCAGATAAGCCTGGTTCTATACCAATCTTGTCTGTGAACCCTTACGAAAATGGTGGATCAAAACTTGAACCAAATTTCATCAAAAATTGGACAGATCAAACGGCGATCCAATTACAGACTTCTCCGGATTAAATTTAGGATCAAACTACTATCTATTTGGGATCCAAGGGTCTTGATCCAATGAGATTCGGATCCAGTCGGGATCCAATGACAATTGGATCCAGTTGGCATTCAAAGAGATTTGGATCCGGTCTGGATACAATTAGTTTTGGAACAGCTTTTAATCCAAAGATACTTCTATCCGGTCGGGATCCAATTGGATTTGGATCAGCACTTAATCCAATGAGAATTGGATCCAATCGGGATCCAAAGAGATTTGGATACTGACTGGGACCAGCATTAAAAGTACGGAATCTGAGCGGTAAACAATACTTTGAAAACAAGGTGATTTACGTGGCATGAAACATATTTATACTACATTAACAGCAGAAGTTTTCACTTAGCCGTGAGGGTAACTCTCGGATAAGCATAATTGACAATTAATTATAGCCAAAAGAAGAAGAACACCGCCGAACTTCGAGGAAATTTTATTTACATACATAACAAATCATGCCAAGAAACGATAAAGTACTATAATGGATAGCTAATTTTTAGGCCAAAAACCTAGAAAACCTACGATATCTGCCAAACGTCGTCTACTTTGTCCTAAAATAAAGAAACTGATCAAAAAACGGCACGTGCATCACGTGCTCCGAGTGCTCAAAACGTGGTAAACGATAATAATTGTGGTAAATATAACCAAAATTAACAAAAAACAATGAATTATATCCCCACCTAAATCCCTTGTTTTTACCCCTGGTTCCGCTTAGATGGTAGATTGAATAAAACAAACAAATGTAATTGGCCAGAGCCGAGTGACGTCACTGCAACTTTGAGAAGGCTAACTATTAGAGAACCGACTTGAGTGTAGATGGCAGGGAACAGACTTAAAATAAGACGACGCGTAAGCCCAAACCACCCAAACGAGGCTTCCTTTTATAGCATTTTTACTAACCTTGGGCGTTACTGACTAATCCGCCAGTTTCAAATCGGTGGGTGGTCCATTGCAAAAATCGTTCTAGTTACATTCTGATTTCTATGCTGTACAGTTTTATCAAAATGTTGCCAGTTCGATAAATTTAACCATTGAAATAAAAATATATTTACTGAGATCGATGTTGTTCGGGCGGTCTCGTCAGACATAAAAAGTAGTCATCTAATCTCCTATCGCCTTCCATAATTATGTTTAGACCATTGACTTAGGAATATATACTCTAGATTCTTGAACACTCAATTGATATCTGCTATGGTTTCTCGGTTGGGACCACTTTCTAGAAACACTTACGGCAGCTGTCATTTATCATTAAACGTTGCCGTCATCTATTTTAGAAATAATATATATTTAAGCCACCGGCTTAAGTAATTCTCAGTGTTTCTAACAGCTGGCGGTAGATGACGACACCGTACAAGATTCCATATACGATTCCAAGAAAGTGTCCCGACGAAATATCAATTGGTTCCAAATTTGGATCAAACTTGGATTCAATTCTTAGTTAAGATTTTTTTGGATCTAAAATTGATACAATTTTATGTGATAAAATTAATTTGGATCCAAATTTGGATCCAATGCTATTGGATCAAACCAATTTTGGTCAAACTTAGATCCAGTTCTTAGTTAAAAGATTTCTTTGGATCCAAATTTGATAAAGATTGTTGGATCAAGAAATAGTTGATCCTTAGTTGATATAGCTTGATACAAATTGGATCCAATGTCCAAAATTGGATCAAGTCATTTTCGTAAGGGCTACTTACAAGGAGACGACCCGAGGTGTAACGCACCGATTTGGTTCAAACTCGGGGGTTTTGTAGACCTTGGTGTTACTTGAAAAACCCTAAATGGAAATGTCTCCATAGGCAACCGTCTTGACATGGCAACCCAAAATGTTTTTGACAACACAAAATGGAAATTTCCCTATTGAAAATACCATGGGAATATTAAAAATTTTAAGGGTTACACCCTGTAAAAAATTTAAATTTTCTAAAATGCATAAAATAGAAAATATAAATAAAAAAATTATGAGAAAGTTCGAAATTGATTAAAATTTTTACAGGGGGTACCCTTAAAATTGGTCAGATTCCCATGCTATATTCAATGGGAAAACTTCCATTTTGTGATGTCAAAACATTTTTGGTTGCCATGGCCAAACGGTTGCTTATGGAGTCATTTCCCTGTAGTGTTTTTCAAGTTACATGAAGGTCTACCAAACCCTCGAGTTTGAACCAAATCGGTGCGTTATACCACGGGTCGTCTCCTTGTTAGTGAGGAACTTTCCCCCACAGTAATGAAGATATATATTGACGAGACTGGACCAAGAAGTCTGGGCAGTGATCATAACTTAATTTCGGTTGATTTCGCCCTATGCGCCAGTACCACAGCCAGATCTGAAATATCCTTACCTAATGGACCTAAGAATAAATTTTGGGACTTTGACGATCCAGATGGCTGAAAATGTATGGTGAAGAGATGGAAACCTGGGCCAGAAATCTACTCGACCCCCCCCCCCCATCCTACTCGGAATTTACTAGTGCCCTGAAAGCTGCAGCAGCTAAAACTCTCACTACGAAAATTATACAGCCAAAGCTAAAGAGAGGTATTACCCCCAAAAAATGGTGGGATTCAGAAGTAGATTCAGCAATTAAAGCGCGAAAAGTAGCTTGCAGGGTACATCGTGTAGTAGTACAGAATGGTCCCCCCCCCCCCCCCGATGTTATCCTTGAAGTGGAAAGACCATCGTAATAAAAAAAAGGATGGCTAAAGATATAATAGGAAAAAAAATCAAACAAGTTAATAAGAAGATTGAAAAAGAAATCCTGCAAGCGGGAAAAACACAGGGTCGTAAGTTCTGGAAGTATTTGGCCCGTCTACGGAAAACTGCACAATTTGATTCTCCGTGCACAAGGTTTCGCGGCTTTCACTCGAAGGCTGGCAAGTTATTAACTTCAAAATCAGCAATGTTAAAGAGACTTACTGAGTATATTCAAGACCTAGAGGAAGAATTGTTAGCGGCAGAGGCCTAACATAATGGTGGGCTCCTCAATGAACCAGCGAAGTCCCTCAATCACATTGCCCCCGAACAGCTGGATACACAGTTTGCCAAGTCTGAACTTGAATTGGTCCTAAAAAAACTCCAGAAAGGCAAGGCAGCGGGTACCGATGGCCTCTACTCAGACTTTTTAACAGCTCTAGGCCAATGTGCCAGGGATGTCCTCCTGTACATATTTAACGATGTCCAACTTAGCAGCAGTTTTCCCCCTGAGTGGGCAGAATCAAGGGTCTCTGTGAAAACTCACATTTCGAATTATTTTTTGAATATGTTATGTATAGAAAAAATGTAAAATAAAAATTGAGCATGTAAATTAAAACTAAACGTTAAAAATGTAAAATTAAAATACCATCACATGTAAAATTAAATATAAAATTTCAAAAATACATCAAACTTAACAGTGAACCATAAGTTTAAAAATAACATAGACTTTTGGTATTAAAAAACCGTTGTATTTCAAAATCTACTCTATTGTAAGGAGAAAACGCTGGCGACGGGCAGTCGGAGAAAAAGGATTATCTTTTCGGCCGGTTTTCAACCGTCCACATTCTTTTAACCTGACTCATATCCTCACCGGACTGTCCGTAGCTAGCGTTTCCTCTATAAACTTTGTAACTGTAAAATTTGGCTATCAGGGCAGTGATTGGTCGAACCCTTTCACTACCTTGCGAAATTTGTATTTTTGAAGAGAGGAAAGTTGGGGGTTCGCTGGTCAGTTGCTACTTGGGCTCCGCTAAGAAAGGACCCCAAGAAACTCTATAAAATAAAATAAGTGTTTCTTGAGCAAACAGTCTCATCTTTAAAATAAAATAAGTTAGCTACGACATTTTTCAGTCGGTGTGGTAGTAAAAAGAAATGTCAATCCCCAAGAGCGCGAACCTGAAAACTTAAAATTAAAAATCAAATAAATTAGGCGGGTTTCTTCAGTCTCCCTTATTCATAAAGGAAAAGGAAAAAAAAGAAGAGGATTTAAATTCATATAGACCAATTGCAGTTACTTCTATAGTATATAAGCTTTACGCTATGCTCTGGAAAGAGAGAGTAAGCGGCTACTTAGAATTGAATGGTCTACTCAGTGAGGCTCAATATGGCTTTAGGCAATGACGCAGAATAGCTGATAACATCTTTATCTTAACCAAACTAGCAGAGCTGTACAGGGCGAAAAGCGAAATACTATATACAACCTTTTTAAACCTTAAAAAAGCGTATGCCATGAAAAACTATGGCAAACTCTTCTGGGCTTTGGATTTAGTGCTAACACTGTTTCCCAGTTCAAGAAGCTATATCCAGACAGTTCGTATGTGTATACAGCCCAAGGGATTAAAACTGGCCCTATATCCAGCCGTATTGGCCTACGCCAGGGATGCCCGTTGCCACCAGTTTTCTTATATTATATTATATATTAACAGCTTAGCTAATGAGTTGTTCACCTCTGGGAAGGGAGCAGATGTACATGAGACTAGTCACAGAGTTGAAGAAATTATATATAACCCCTGTTTATTCTTTGCGGATGACATTCTGCTACTTGCTAAATCACCTTCTGACTAACAAAGTCTGCTTGACCAGTGTTCCAAGTTCTCCACAGACAGAGGCCCCCGGTTTAGTGGTGAGAAATCAAAAGTACTCCTCTTTGGTAGACAAGGTGAACCGCCCTGTATCTATTACCAGTTTGTACTGCAGGGGGCTGAAATTGAAATTGTGGATGAATATTCATACCTGGGAGTCCCTTCTGCAATAGGGAAAACTACTTGGAGGTTCATGTGAAAAAGCTAATGAACAAGATGAGTGTTTGCTGTGAGGAATATGGCTGGGAACTCCTTTAATCAGTTTCCCTAAGGGTCCGATTACGGCTTTGGATTCAGCCCAAAGAGAAGTTGAACGCGCTGCGCTCTCATCTGGGCCTTTTTCCGCCAATGCAGCCATCAAGGGAGAGATGGGTTGGAGCAGTATGGAAGACTTTTTTAGTACTTCCCCCATGTGTAAGCTTTGTGGCTCACCAATGAAAAACCTTGAACTTGTTTTGCTATACTGTCCAGCTCTTGAGGCTGATGAGGAAGTGTTTATGTGGAGAGTAAGCACCCCGAAAACAGATTTATGTGACATCCTGGGGTTCTCTGGAAACTATGATGACCTCTACATTGTTAAACACATCCTAGCTCTCTGGAAAATTAATACTGACAAGTGTCGTCGACAAGCTCGTGTCACTTAATATTCAGGATGTTGCTGATTTCCCTGCGTTAGTTTTGGATCACATTTTACCAAAGATACTGTATGTATAAAAATGTTCCATGTTTATGATGACACTTATTATTTTCATTATATTTATTATTATTTTATTATATAAGTATTTTTAACTCTGTAAAGTTAAGAATTGTTCTGTGTGTTTTTGTTTGTTTTTTTCTTTGACTGTGCTCCCATTTTGGTGATGCCGCCCCGTTTTAAAGGGGTGTACTTTTGTACAAGTCAAAAATAAAACCTTGAACCTTTAACCTTGAAACTGAGAATTGGGCCCGAGTAAACCGCTCTAAAACGGAAATGACACATTACTGACTTGAGTGTTATTTGATAATTTTTGAGGGTTTAGTTTTCGACAGTCGACTCTTCGTGTTTATGCTTTAGAACTTCAAGACGCAGTCAAATTTCTGTCGAGTTGAATCGTAACTTTTTAAATACTATTTTAGTTAATATCACCGTTTTCAAAAGGAACAAATCGAGATGTTTAATATGTTATGTTGTTATTTTTTAATGCCATGCATCTTTAAAACAAAAAGCGTAAAAAGTACCCGAAATTGTTTTGTGCCTTACAACTAAGGCGATATCAACATCAATTTGAAATGAGAGGAATTGTCGCTAAAGACGGGTACTCGAAGATAAAATGCGCGTTTAAACAAAGCTCAGACCAAATCAAATGGCTATTTTAATTATTGTCTATGGTCCAGTATGACTGAAGAAATAATTATTTATGGAAATCTAGAAATCCACAAGATGGAAGATATGAGAAATTAAACGACGATATATGGAAATCCACCAGAAATTTATGAAATATATTGGAAATATTAGAAATCTCGGAAAATACGAAGATATATCGAAAATCTCGAGAAATGATAATACATATTTGGAAATTTGGCGTAAATTACTTCCAAGTGACTATTGTCTTAACTCTTATTTTGCGTGTAGCTATTAAGACAGTGCTATTGTTGTCGAACTGAAGGCCCACTCCACCAATTTTAAAGAAACTAATTTGGAGAACGTCTAGCTTGCTTAATCTCTCTAAATTCAGTGATAGACCGTGGTATAAACTGACGCGTTAAAAATTTTCCTTAACCACTTAAATAGTAAATACATTATATTTTTTTATACCCTTTACTGTACAATGTTAAATAATAAATTCCCCCCCTTATCACGAACCAGGTAAAAATTCTTTAAATATATCTCTTATTTTACATAATTTTTAAATTGCTCGAAAACGGATAGCTACGTTGGAAAAAACCTAATGGTTTATCTATAGAAAGTCAAATCAGTAAAGGTATTAACCACTCGCGCTCAAACCTGGAAAGCTCCATGATGTCCGAAAAAAGGGGATATCTATTTTGGAAGCGCAAACTTTTAGGCGTTTCCAGCAAAACTAAATACGGTGATGTTCTTTGGGCTAATAGCATCGTAGCAATATTTGTACATTCGGTAGCTATAGCCACGGTGTATTGCTTACCGTATGCAAAATGGCAATCTGTACTTATGGGTAAGTCGTCATGTTTTGGAATAAAATATATTTGCAAATTGTTATGGTAAGATAATCTTTAATTATGTACTCTGGTTTAAAGTTTTAATGAAGCATTTTCGAACTCTAAGGCAACCTAATCGTATATTACGCAGGCCCGAAGCCAGAAAAATTTCGTTAAGGGGGCACATTTTTTTCGTTAACTAATTTCGAAATGTTTTTGGTGTTCAACAAAGAAAAACCTTGCTTTCTGAAACAGACCATTCTACAAGTTGTATTTTGTTAAGAAATAGTTACCTATAAATATCGATCTAAACCTTAGACCAAGACAAGTGGTCCAAAAGGAAAATTTCAACGAATAGAAGTTTAAAAAACTAATAAAGATGAAGGGGCAGATAATATTCTTTGAGGGGGAATGGATTAAGTTGAGGGGACAGGTGGGGGCAAATAAAAATTTCATTTGAGGGGCAACATTTTTTTAAGGGGGGCATTGTCCCCGAATGCCCCCCCTGGTGTCTACGGGCCTGATATTACGTATTATGTGTTAATTAGAAAATTAATGAAATTTTGTTAGTCTGATACTTTAACAATTCCCTTTAAAGACAAAATATTGTCAAGCGCGCCTTTTGATTTTCAGCAAAAAGAATTTTGATGCAATTTATTTCGAAAAATGAAAACTGCAGAGTAATACTCAACGTGGTGCATTGGGCTTTATTTATGGAGAATGCAAGCGCATTAAGAACACGAAATAACACATTCTCAGAAGCAGCAATTAGCAATATAAGCATTTTTCAAGATATGTTTGATATGGTAAAGTATGTGTTGCTGAGCACTTGTTCAAGAATACATTTATTTAATCATTACTCAAAAAGAGGACTGAATCATATTTAAGTTGCCTAAAAGTATACCCGATTTATGCAGCCTTGATGTCCGGATTCTGAGGAACAGTAAATCCTTAGAAAGAATCTTTGTACGAAAATAATATAATTACACTGTTTTTTTCAACAGCGATTGTTATATACTACCTGGCTGGACTCGGAATTACGGCAGGAGCGCACCGACTTTGGTCACACCGTTCTTACAAGGCTCGATTACCGTTACGCATTCTATTGGCGACCTTTAACACATTGGCTATGCAGGTAATTATAAATTGAACTAGTATAAACAAAAGTTACTGAGGTAACGTACACCCAGTGCCCAACAACTGGGATCGAACCGGGCTCTTCTAACCGCTAGATGAAAGTGCTAACCACTCCGCCACAAAATTATGTTCCATTAGTGCCGTATTAACTCATGGTAGGCCCCCCTAAGCTTCGAGTTTCTTTGGACCACTGAACAATCCCCTTTCCACTTCACGCTCTCCTTTTGAACCATTTTGTGGGTAATGCTCTTGGTGTCCCCTAGATTTCTACGTAGTCAGAATGTATAGGGTTTGAGAAAAGAGCTTAGGTAGAAGATCTTCCTACTAAGGGTTCGGTAGTTTGAATTGTGGTCAAAGGAACAAATGACTAAAATGATGGCAGTCCGTTCGCAAGTTCTCAAATAAAACAGAATACGTTCAAGTTATTCAATTATACGGCTTGATGTACCAACGAACTATTAAAGCGAAAATGCTTTTATCAGAGCAGTATAAGGGTAAAATTAAGCGGGGTATGACACTGTCAATGTTTTATATATATTTTTAAATAAGTTTTTAAAATAACAGATACTTTATTCTATTTCATAATCGTTCTAAAATCCTTGCCTCATATTTTCTTCGTCTTTTCACAAATTGAAACTTTAACGGTAGACTCCATAACACCCCAAAGGTCGATGGCATGACTGATAATGAACTCATTCTTACTAACAGCTTCATTCTACATTAATATCCTAGTGGAAGTTTTTCCGTGTATTTTCAAAATTCGCCGATTCATCATTATAATCTTGAATATTTGTAGAGGGATCTACGCTGGTGGTGCCGAGATCATCGAACTCATCACAAATTCGTCGACACAAATGCGGATCCTTACTCGGCAACCAGAGGATTCTTCTTTTCACACATTGGATGGTTCATGATGAAAAAACATCCGGATGTCATCACTCAAGGAAGTAAAGTTGACATCAGAGATCTTGAAGCGGATCCCGTTATTATATTTCAGAAAAGGTAAAATGAGGCTAGTCTATTCATTTGGTTTTTCCACGGAAATTACTTGTTTGGTACTACTCGACTTTCTATGGCCTCTTTAGAATTAGTCTATACTCTTAATTTCTGTCATCACAGTAAAAATCATCTTTTCTACACTACCCTCAAATGATAAATTCCCTGAATCATCTTTTGACATTACCACCAACTTGCGCTTGCGCTACCTTCGTTACTCTAAACCATAATTCCGGCATTAACCTATATTTTTCTTCGGGTGTTAGCTGTAAATCACATTTTTCGTATAATACCCCCAAAACGTCCTTTGAGCATGACCAGGGACTAATGCGAAAAACAACTAATTATTGCGCACTAGAACTAAAAGGTAAAGGTACATTACATTTAAATATTGCCAGCGTACGGCCATTTGTAATTTGCATATTCCTCAAATCTCCCACAAAGCGTCTCAATGAGTTCCTAATATGAACATGAGACCAGGAACTTTAATTCTTGAGCCTTTGTGGCTACCTAAAGACCATAGCTCTTTTACATACTATATCGGTCGCCATTACCGTGATTTGTGCAAAACGCCGTCCATTGTCACCCACACGTGGCCCAGGGAATTCTGTGGAAAATGTTGATGCACCTAATATGGAAATTAGAACTAGTAACCGGCCCTTCGAAAATATTTGGTCCAGGGCTTCCCACATGAAGAGGTTGCGATTTGTGATTGACTTGTGGTTTTCGACTGTCGCCGAATTCTAAATGTTTCGTTGTAGATTCAATTTGTGTTCTTTTTTAGTCGTGTAAAATTTGATCAAATCGAGACACATCCAGTTTAGATCCAATATCTTTGATCAAATCAGAATTCAGTTGAATTTCGTACATTGTAATTGTATCAAAATAAACACATTTTGGAATTTTCATCAGCTTCAACCGTCGGTTTGGAGTTAAGGATGGGTTCATGGGCGGAGGATAAGGATAAAGACACGCTGGATGTATATTAATAAGGATATAATATTATTATTGTGTTGTCAGAACAAAATCATTTGGACCTAAAATTAAATTTATCCTCAAATATTATGCACATTTATTTTTCATGGTGACATGAATGTCTGATTTATGGACCTTTCAGTTGAATGAAACATACTATCGAAAGCAATTATTTAAAAAAAATATTTGATCTGCTTTTGGACAATTTCATCATCCGGCCAAGGAAGAAACTTATTTAATAATTTATTAATAATAATTATCAGCTAGATTAATACCCAATGCAAAACCTTAGGCCCAAGTCATCTAGCGACTTTTAATGCCTTAAACCGGTGGCTGGCTCACAATGTGTAGGAGGGTGGTGGCATTACAAAACGACTCAATTTGAAGGTTTTAAACCCTCGAATCTACAAAAAAATGAAAAAATTAAATGTGAACGCGACAAACAGTTTTAGCACAAAACGTACAACGTCTACTCGTTCTAATAATAACGTTTTTCTTTTAAAAAAACAGATACTACGATCGCTTAGTAATTTGGTTTTCCTTGATTCTTCCAACACTGGTGCCCGTCTATCTGTGGAATGAAAACATCTTTCTAGCTTTTGGATTTGTGATTTTTCGATACTTGTTCGCATTGCACTGCACCTTTTCCGTCAACAGTTTCGCGCACTTGTATGGGTCCCAGCCCTACGACAAATCTTTCACGCCGAAGGAGAACCCGATCGTGTCGTTGTTCGCCTGGGGAGAAGGGTTCCACAATTTCCACCACGCTTTCCCGTCTGACTACGCCACCAGCGAGTTGGGATTTAAATTCAATTTGTCTTCTTATTTTATTGTATTTATGGCTTTTTTAGGTCAAGCGTATGACCTTAAAACAGTTAGCCCTGAAATTGTGAAAAAAAGAGCTTTAAGAACTGGGTAATATGTTGTGAAATGTTATCAGAAACTTCTACTTCTATTTTCATAACTGTACGTTAATGATATTGACCGATCTTCGTATTAAATTTAAATGTCTTTAAATATAATTTTTCGACTACAAGCCTTCCGCGTTAAATATCGTTAGAGAATATTGTCTGCAATGAACGAAAAATGTCCAGGCTAAAATAGGGTTTAGAAAACCGTTAAAATAAACGGTTAGCTATGACTAACCACAAAAAACAGTTCATTTCCATTGTTTATTTATTCTATAGACATAGAAAAGATAATTTTTTGAGAGATAACTCTTTGAAATATATATATATATATATATATATATATAACCAATTCCTATAAGCCGTACAGCACCGAATGTCCAACTTTATTAATAAGTAACATTTATTAAGAGGAAAGTTTTTATCAATTTATGCCAACAAAATTTCGAATTAAATTTCAGAAAATTAATCTTTAGATTTTATCATTAAATTGCACTGTCGTTAGAGGCTTCCGTTGATCAATTATTTTGTATCAACTAATTTCATTTACTGTGTGAGTAGTTAGCTAAGAAATTGTCTTAATATTTGGGTTTACTAAACAAAATCATTAATTTTTAAAGCTGACTAGGTAAGAAATTTAAATTGCATGTTAGAAAACCTTGTGTAATAAACGCCGAATAGTGAGGTGGGAGAGCCTATATTAGACTGAAAGAACAGCTTTAGTCGGACTGAAACAACTAACGGGCAAAAGTTCTATACAAATAGTTAAAAAGGATTACAATTACACGCGACTGTACAAGAGGTAAGTACCGCGAAACAAAATCCGTTCAATAAAGGGTCCGTGAAATTTAAGGGGTACAGGCTTTATCCAGGTTCTGAAGGGCCTGGGGAAAAGGCACCAAACCCGGCCTTAAGTAGCTCTGGAGCGTAATAGGAGAACATTCTTAAGACCAATATCCAGTCGGGGCCATCGCCAAACCCCCGTGACTAATCAGATTTTGACCGTCGCTGGAAATCGAAGGTTCACGAAGGTAACCAGCAGGAAATGGGACTACCTACGTCATGGAGAAACCGGCACTCTGACCAGCAGAAAATTTTACAGATCCTAATTAAAGAAATAATACGAATATTATTCTACATGCTCCCCCGTGTTGAACGGAGTTCAAAGCATTTAGTCATCAGTGTCTGAAAGTTCTACGTTTTGCAACAAATTAACTGATCTCTTCATTTTAGTTCCATTACGTAATCCAAGTAGACATGATCTCACAATACCATCGCGTCCGCGAAATTTTTCTTATACGATGGCCATTTTTCACGAAAGTCTCGCCAGTTTTTCTTCTTCACGTCGGTGGCATTGAGTTCCCTCGTTGGGTTGCACTTGGTGCGATGGTGGGCGTTGCGTAATTCCAAAAGATAGTCCTTTTTCCAGCGGGACCAGAACTCTTCCTGGAGACTTTGGTGATGCTTCCATCTGATCTTCAACTCCTTCTCGGTGGAGTTCGGCTACTTCTTTCTGGAGAAGACTCGACGGCAATACAGTTAGATGGTCTCCGGTTAAGAAGCTCGACAGTGTGAATGGTACGGGTTCCCGGCTTCCGAAAAGGTGCGGCTCAGAAGATGTTAATTGATCGTGACTTCGATCTCTGCGACGGTGGTCTCAATTTGCTCGTAGCGTAGTCGAGTTCAACCCAAGACTTTTCAAAGGGATTTCTTGACGGACCACATGAGGCGCTCCCAGAAGCCTTCCCAACGCGCCGCTCGGTCCACGATGTAGTTCTAGGTTATACGGAATACGGTATAGTAGCCAGTGACTGTGGGTGGCTGAATCTTCTCCGCAAGTTTATTTTAGTTCAATTCCGCCGCTTTAAAAGTTTTCGCGTTGTCAGAAAACATGATGGGGAATTCCTCTACGCGCTACAAATTGTCTAAAGGCTAACATCAACTTTTCCGTTGACAAACTGCTCACGAGTTCTAAATGAATTGCGCGTTTAACAAGGGCTTTAAAGCATTTTTCCCCTTTATCCGTAAAAAGAGGCCCGGTGAAGTCTACACCGCAAACTCTAAAAGACGGCGCTGGCTTCGTCCACGAAACTGGCAAGGGGGCCATTGCCACCACCGTAGGCTTTACACGCTCGTAAAACTCGCCCGACTAGCTGACGTCCGTTCATGATCCAAAACCTTCCCGATTGTCAACTAGAGTGATGGTACCAAATGATTAACTCCGATAGATTATGCTGACTCGATAGAATTTTCGGGTGCGCTCTCTGTACGTCAGCGAATCAGTCGCTTGTTGTCTTCCTCCTAAGATGAGAAGGTTGTCTTTGTCCAATCTGGGTGCCTGGGTAAGGAGCTGCTCGTTGGTTAGACAGATTACTTCCAAACGATAGGTTTCTCTCTGGGTAAGTTGAATCCAGTACCGCTCGGCTTTTGAGGTCTCCTCCGCTGTCAGGGCTCCCATGAGTACCTTCTTTAGATTTATTCTGTATTGGGGAAACGCCACGCTGTGGTACGATGTACTTTCATCAGGGAACTGAAATTCTTCAGCTGCATGAAACAAGGGTTTTGGAGATTCTTTAACGGCTGCGACGGTGGTCGAAACTGATTTGAAAGCCGCTCTTAGCCCCTCTTCCGAGTCTTCCCTGTTGACGTCCAGTTCCTTTAGCGGCGTTTTAGGTTGATCGTTTCAACTTAGGCTAAGTCAAACTGGTCCCTTGAGCCACAGGCGAGAACGTTGATCTTCTGACCTCGAGACGGATCGGTGGGATTGTCTATTCGTTTGCAATGGCGCCAATCTTGCGGGCTATAGAGAGGGACTGGATTTCCCTCACTCGGTTTCCTGCAAACGGTCGTAGCTGGCCTGGTTCCTTCCGAATCCTAGTGGAGTCGGTTCAATACTTGGTTGCGTCGGGAGGCTTGTGGAATGTTTTTAGCTGGTCCGCGATGATTCTAGTTCCGAATACCGCTCCCATGAGTTCGAGTCACGGAAATTTAACTTTTTTAAAGGTGAGACGCGTGTTTTTGACGTGACTAGGACAGTTCCTACGCGTTTCTTGAAATCTCAATTACGTGACGGCCGCGAAAACGCGTATAGTGGAGTCCACGAAACGTTCAAACCGAGGTAATAAAATCGCGGTATTGATATTTTCCGAAGGCTTGATAATTCACCGCGCCAGGTTTCAAACTGATCCGCTAATTAAGAAGCAGCTGCTCATCCCATTCCAGTGGCGTGTCTTTTCGTTGTCCGCGTCTTCTTGTCTCTTGAAAAAGTATTTTGGCACGAATCGTATACGGCACCAAAAACCCGACGGGGTTGGGGTCGAAAAACCTCGAGACAGCACGCGATACCCCACGCTTCGTGTTTTCTCTTTTCAATAAGAATTCCAGAAGGGCGTCAACGTTGAAATGTAAACAGTCTGATTTGTCGTTCCCCCAGAGGCCACCTCCGACTTCGGTCCGGTGTGGGCTGGTAAGTGGGCTCGGCCCAGGCTAATGGAGAGGGGCCGGGCAAATTGGCCGTCTCGGCGAATTGAGTAGCCTGATGTGGGGCTGTGGGCCTCCGTATGAGGGAACGGCGGACCCATCTCCCGGCCTTTTGGGGTTCCGCCGGGATATCCGGTGCCAGCTGTGCCGGGTTATGCTGGCTGCCGTGTGCCCGCCGTTCCCCTTTAGGAGCTCTTTCCAATGGGACTTGGCTCTCTAGCTTCGTAGGTAGGGTGTCGGCTGGCGTTGCCAGAGCATCCGCTCTCATTCCCACTGCTGTGTGCGAAGTGGCGCGTTGGTCGGCCCATTGCTGCACCTTCTGCTGGGTTGAGCGGCTTGCGTTGAGGGTGTGACCATCAGTAGTAGGGTTCTGCTACCCATGCTGGTTTTGTCACCTGTCCGGGCGTGTGGACGCTGGCGTAGGGCATTTCATGATGGACCTCCGGTGGTGTGGTTTCAATCTTACCGGTACACCGGGCTATAAATCTGATGCATGTCCCCCAGAGGCCTAGGATTTTCAATTCGACTGGTCCGGAGAGATATACTTCATTCTGGTCTTCCTGATTGCGTGCTCCCCAAAGCTTACGCTACTCGGCCTATAGTTGCTTTTAAGCTTTCGAAGGTTCATCCCCGATTATCGTAAGACGTTGGCTGCTTCCGTTGAAAGCTGAAAGGCTGCATCTACTTCATCCGAGCCAGACAGCGGGTCGTCTACGTAGAGCATCTGACAGACAACTAGCTTCTCTTAACAGTACTTCTTGGCGTGGATGCGTACCGTAACGGCTAGCAAAAACGGACTGGGCCGTAGAGCAAAGGCAACTCTCGCAAAGCGGAACGTCGTGAGCTTAGGGTTTCTCGCAATCTGGAGAAAGGCCTTTTCTTCGTCTCCAGTGAATACTATTCTCCACTCTCTGAACCATACAAGGACGTTGAACAGCTCTGGATTTTACATAATGATAATTGTTAGAGACGAGTCGGGCCCCCGATTTAGTCGGGCTTTTTATGCCGACCCGGGAAACCGAAGAAATCAGGGGAAAACCCCTTTAATCAGTGGTTGGGGGGGGGGGGGGACTTTCAAACTAAACGCAGAAGGAGTGGTTCCAAGTTTTCACACACAGCCACAAGCAGGAATCGAACCCGGCTCCTCTTGCTGCGACTTTTAAAGCCATTAATTCAGGTGGCCGGGTTACAATGCGTAGGCGTGTGGTGGAAAGTCCTTCGTGCCACGCGAGCCAACAACTCCCTACACTTAACTTCTGAAAAATTTAAAAAAGGGGAAACCGAAGAAATCGGGGAAAACCCCTTTCACCTGTGGGGAGATCACTTGCAAACTCAACGCAGAAGGAGTAGTTCCGAATTTCACCGAGAGCCACAAGCTGGGGTCGGTGACATCGGTTTCCTGCTGTACGCTTGTCGCGTTTCCGGTTTTGACGTCACGATAGTCATTGGTTACTCACCGAAGTCATCGGCTGGAAGAGTCGGTTTTTCCGATAACTGACGTAAAACTACTATAAAAGCTACGCCATTTTGAAAATCACCGATGACTGAATAAAAGCGTTCAGCAACTTACGACGTCATTATGACGAAAAAGCTCATCGGTGGAAAATACCAAATCCATCGGGTTTTTTTCTGTTGACTGTTACTGAACGATAAATACATGTTGTACATAAGAGTTAATTTTTTGGGCGCGTGCCCTTGATATATTAGTAAATTGAGGCTCGTGCGATTTGGCACGCTCGTTGGAAATTAAAAAGAACCGCGAGCTCAAATTCTTTAACCATATGTAACATAATTACTCATAAGTATGCCACTAGCTCTTTTTCTTCACGAACGGTTTGTTACACAGATATTGTGTCATCCGTACCATACGTAATATTTGATGTCATCGAATCTCAAATAAACCATAGGGCCATTATTTTAGTAAACCAACCGGTTTGAACAAACAAGGATTAGGAGCTAAAATGATCTACAATATATTAATCAAGTTCTCGTAGACTCAAGTTCTAAAATAAATTGCATTGTCAAATAAAAGAAACTGATTTATTGGAAAAAATATTTGAAATTCAGTTTGAGCTTTTCTGGGGCATCTACAAAGGTTCTTTGCAGCTTATGCCCAACTCTTCTAGGCTTGGTATAGGTTGGTTTTAATAACGCTGGTGGAATATCCCACTTCGACGACTTGTTCCATTTTCAGAAAGCCATCGCTTCTTGGTCATTTTCCCCAACCTTTAATTTTTCTAAACTACTAATTATTTAACTTCATCCGCACCAACCGAGCGAGTTTATAAATTTCAATAAAGCTACATTGGGCTGACTAAAATTCCGACAAAAAAATTCCTTCTCAATTTAGAGATTTTCCATTGGCCTAAATACATATGTTAGTAGCCAATAGTGTGACTCCAAAAATTACTGGGATGAATGAAAAGGTTAAAATCTAACGTATAGTCCACCTTTTTTACTGTTTTTTTTTTCAGTTTAAGCCTCTCCCAGAAAGAGGGAGGGGCGTTTATTTAGAAAAAAAAACCTTTTTTAAATTTACAAAGCATGAAATAAAAACACAATTAACAAAAAAAAAACAACAAACAACATTTTCAACAACTTTTTCCTAACTCTAAAGTTTACAGTTTAAGAAGGTGACGCCATTTTCTTCTTTAACTAAACCACTGGATATAAAATCTGGGTAGAGCGATATGTTATATTTTTTGAAACATTCCTTTTCCATTTCTGAGAATTTCAATAAACGCGATACAAAGTGATTTTCAATAAGGCTTAAACAGTCATCTGTACAATTATGCATTTTTTTGTGACAACTAAAATAAATAGAAAGCTTACATATATCGAAAATTATTTTAGTCATGCTAGTAAATGGTTTAACACTTGGTCTATAAATCCAGTAATTTACTTCATTTAATTTAAAATCTTTATCGTAGTTTCTGATTAAAATTTATATTTTGTTTAAAAAGGTTAAAATTATTGGACATTTAAAAAACATATGTTTAGTATCGCCTACAGTATAATTACAAAACGGGCACTCTGGTTTTAATCCGTATAATTTTGAAGCCAACTGAGGGGTTATTACAAAACTGTACAACAGACGACAAAGAATATTGCTTTCATGATACGTGAATGAACTACTCCAAATAATATACAGTTTATATTGCACAAGTCTGGATTTTCAAGATACTCATTTACTATCTCAAGTGGTCTTTGTTTGTAAAAGGTCGGCACTGGGTTTAAAAAAGATTGTAATTTGGAGTTTTCACAATCATCAATATTTAGTTCTAAAAGAAAGTTTATAGATATTGGCTCTCCCAGATTTTCTTTATCGAAAATCTCTGGCGGGAATTCACGAAAAAGATCCGTTTTGATCATAGTGGTTTGACGCGTCAACGCTCTTGTTGTTGCAGCACTGAGATTTTGTCCATTGTTTGAAAATTCAAAAGAGTTTTCCTCGGTGTTGAAAATGTTACGAAAAAATAGGAAACCATCTGATTTCCATTTAGGGTGGTATAATGGGAGGCTTAAGAAGGGGCACTTCCAGATCGGTAAATTTAGTAAACTGGAAAGATTAGAGGGCTTAGTCAGAACAATTGGTAGTGATTTCCAAAAGGTAAAAAGACTTTGATAGTAGCTCAGTAAGTTGTCCAGTAATGGGATATAATCCTAAAGACTAAGAATTGAAAAGTCAATATTCATGTTATTTGTTGATTTCAAATAATGTATTAGGAACTCGAGTTCAATAGTATGACCTCTATATTCTAACGATTTTTTTATTTTGGTAAAGGCAAATTTCTTCCATTGAATGTTTAAGTTCAGTAGACCGAAACCTCCTTCGAATGTTCTTAGACTTGTGAACTTGGCCTTACACCAGTGCTTATTTTCATTTTGCCAGATAACTTCTAAGCATTTTTCATTAGGTATTTCCATGTGAGGTTGCAAATAATTAATTTTACTTTGAATACTGTTGCATAATCAGCTAGGCTAATACCCAAGGCACCATCTTAGGCCTAAGTCATCATGTGACTTTTGAAGCCCTTAATTCGGGTGCCCGGGTTACAATGCGTAGGAGGGTGGTGGCAAGCCCTGCATGCCACGAGATCGAGCCAACAGCTCCCTACACTAACTATTACCGTTAACCTAGACAAGTTTTTATGGAAGGGGAAACCGAAGCTTGCTTTGTACGATAAGTTTTTTACGATGCGTTTAGCGTTTTCTAACGATATATAGATGTCACTGGAATTTTGTTTAAAGATTCGCACCAGAAATCTTTACCTATTGAAAAAACTAAGCCGAGAATTTTAATTTTCTTGCTGCTCCATGAGATCCCCAGAGGAGAGTCGGTTCTGCCCCTCCATTTACCAAGCCAGAGGCCGCTGCTCTTTTCTAGATTGAAACTAGCATTGCTAGCTCTTCCATATCTTATACATTCAGTTTAATTATACTAAATCCATTTTCTGCTGTCACGAAATTACTATAGAGTCGTCAGCGAAAGATTGAAGAAGTAGCGGTTTTGACAGGAACGGTAAATTTACTGATTCTTTTTGTAATTGGTCTCGGAGATGACATAAGAAAGGCTCCATCGATAGATTAAAGAGATAGGATGACAGGGGGTTGCCTTGTCTTATACCTTTTGAAATTTTAAATTTCGAGGTTATGACATTATTTAATTTTACTCTTGCTTCGGCAGTTGAATAGGTTTTTTACGAAGTTAGAGATTAATAAGCCGAGCCCAGTGTGATCTAATATTTTATACAAGTAATTATGGTTTACTCTATCGAAAGCTTTCACCGGATCCAGGGAAACTATAGCCAGAGGAGAGTTATGTTTTTCAAAATATGGTATTACATCTCTAACTATTGCTATGTTAGAAGAAATACTGCGACCTGGAATGCTAGACGTTTGATCTTCATTTATCAAGATGCCTATTACTTTACGAATACAGTTTTATTTAATTTTAATTTAATTTTAATTTAATTTTAATTTAATTTTAATTTAATTTTAATTTAATTTTAATTTAATTTTAATTTAATTTTAATTTAATTTTAATTTAATTTTAATTTAATTTTAATTTAATTTTAATTTAATTTTAATTTAATTTTAATTTAATTTTAATTTAATTTTAATTTAATTTTAATTTAATTTTAATTTAATTTTAATTTAATTTTAATTTAATTTTAATTTAATTTTAATTTAATTTTAATTTAATTTTAATTTAATTTTAATTTAATTTTAATTTAATTTTAATTTAATTTTAATTTAATTTTAATTTAATTTTAATTTAATTTTAATTTAATTTTAATTTAATTTTAATTTAATTTTAATTTAATTTTAATTTAATTTTAATTTAATTTTAATTTAATTTTAATTTAATTTTAATTTAATTTTAATTTAATTTTAATTTAATTTTAATTTAATTTTAATTTAATTTTAATTTAATTTTAATTTAATTTTAATTTAATTTTAATTTAATTTTAATTTAATTTTAATTTAATTTTAATTTAATTTTAATTTAATTTTAATTTAATTTTAATTTTAATTTTAATTTTAATTTTAATTTTAATTTTAATTTTAATTTTAATTTTAATTTAATTTTAATGTAATTTTAATTTTTTAATTTTAATTTAATTTTAATTTAATTTTAATTTAATTTTAATTTAATTTTAATTTAATTTTAATTTAATTTTAATTTAATTTTAATTTAATTTTAATTTAATTTTAATTTAATTTCAATTTAATTTTAATTTAATTTTAATTTAATTTTAATTTAATTTAATTTTAATTTTAATTTAATTTAATTTTAATTTTAATTTAATTTTAATTTAATTTTAATTTTAATTTTAATTTTAATTTTAATTTTAATTTTAATTTTAATTTTAATTTTAATTTAATTTTAATGTA